>NW_014554942.1:35559-63403 GCF_001313825.1 Dinoponera quadriceps | reverse complement strand
AACAAAATTAAGTGCGCGGACGCATTCCGAATGTTGACTGTGGCATATGGTGAAGCTACCTTGGACCGAAGCAACGTTTATCGGTGGTACAAAATGTTCTCAGAGGGCCGAGAAGATGTGAACGACGAAGAGCGTGCCGGACGCCCGAGCACGTCAACAACAGACGAAAACATTGATGAAGTGAAGAAAATAGTATTGGCCAATCGTCGTTAGAGAAGTTGCTGAGGACCTAAACATATCGATTGGCTCGTACCGTTCGATTTTTACTAATGATTTGGGCATGAGACGGGTCGCCGCGAAATTCGTACCAACGTCCCTGCTCACACATCGTTGCTTGTGCGCGAATTTTTGGCCAAAAACAACACACTAATGATGCCGCAGTCACCGTATTCCCCAGACCTGGCCCCCTGTGGCTTTTTCTTGTTCCCGAAACTGAAGAGGCACATGAAAGGACGACGCTACGCTACGATTGAGGAGATAAAGACGGCATCGATGGAGGAGCTGAACAAGATCACAAAAAATGATTTTTTGAAGTGCTTCGAGGATTGGAAAAAACGTTGACACAAGTGTATAATATCTGATGGGGATTACTTTAAAGGAGATAAAATAGATATTCATGAATAAATAAATAATTTTTGAAAAAACACAAAATTCGCGATACTTTTTGGACAGACCTCGTATGTCTATACAAGAAAAATGATGCTACATCATTTAATTAAATGTGTATTTGCGATATTATGTGTTGTCAAGAGCATTTATTTGAATTGTATTTGCATATAATTTGTAAATAAAAGTATTTTTTTTTCGTTATGGATATATATGATTATATTTAGTCATATATGGGAATATTTTATGTACAACCTATTTTTCCCTGTAATTTACGAATTTCAATAGAAGAGATTGTTGAGAGATTCGACATTGACAGATCGACATTTCGGGATTAAACAAAAATTGGACATATTTTGAAACTCGATATGTAGGTGCCATTTATTAGCCGAAGCGAACGAATCGAGTTTCTGCAGCTATTTCTGTGTTTGGACAACTAAATAAAGAGTAGGTTTTGGATCGACTGGTAACTGAAAAATGGACTGGCGAGAAAAATGGATCCTGTACAACAAATTTCAACGCAAACGCACTTAGAAACTAGTAGATGAGTGTGCAAAATCCATGGCAGAAACCAATTTGCATTCTGAGAAAATGATACTTTCTGTTTAATAGGACTGCAAAGGAATAATTTATTTTGAGCTGCTTGCCGTTGGCGTTGGCCAAACGATTAATTCTAACTAGTACTGTCAACAACTAGACAATTTAAAGATAGTGCATCCAAGAGTATCGTCCAATTCTAGGCCAATTCTAAGCGTTCTAATTCTAGCCAATCATAAGGGAGTCATTTTTTACTACGACAACGTGAAACTACGTACTGCAAAATAACACCTTACATAAACTAAAGAAACTGAAATGGGATATCATACTCATCGTCTCGTCCAGACATCGTATCATTATAGATAATCATTTGTTTCGATTGATGCAAAACGATTTAAATAGGATAAAATTCGCATCTTTGGAAGCCGTTAAAAACCATATCTCTTCTTTCTTTAATGCAAAACCGAGATTATTTTATAATTGAGGTATTTATATACCAAAACGCTAGGAAAAGATTGTAGAAAACAACAGCGAAATCATTGATTAACCCTTAGTGGACGCGTGTCGAAAAATAGCCACTCATGCATATCTATCGTTCTGAGCGATAAGGCACGCAGTATCATAATATAATAAACACACAGTGCTACAATGTAGTGCTTATGTGTTTTCTTCCGAAAGAAATTCAGACCTTCTCGATATATTGCTTATTTTCCTTTAACTTATTTTCTTGGCTGCATGCCCCGATACTTCTCGTCCACAGTGACGTTCGCCCGCCAGATGGTCCCGTCCTCAAAGGGTTAATAAAAAAATATTATGTGCCAAATTACTGCTTGAGTTTTAAAGATAAATCGGGCACAAATTTTTGCACTTATTCAATATTTTGCTACCTTAGCTTTTGCTGCATTGTAGAACTAAAAGTAAGTAGAATTAAAGATTTAATATAAAGTCAAAATTCTGACTCGCGCTCAATATTCATGTTTACCGGCAAGCTTTTGTCCTACATTTAACTAAATGTGGTAATACATGGGATGAAAGGAAGGCTCCAGAGAAATAACATATCATCTTATTAATCGTTTGTTAGTATGCACGCTCCGAGTTTATAAATCGACGCAATAATAATAATGTTTGATCAGTTTTTCCTTGCTGTTATTTAACCCTTTTAGTGCCGGGAGCCGATATATCGGTTCCTGCTACACCGGCGAGAAGTGCCAGAGCCGATATATCGGCCCGCACCTTGTAGCGCTTTACTATTCGCATTGCGAGAGATCTCTATCAAAATAAATTTAAAATACGTTATAAATAGTCTAATTTCATTACGAGAGAATTAAAATAAATAATTTTTAAATATTGCTTTTCGTTTGGTTTTTATGAGCCTTTTACCAAATCCTAGTAAAATCGGCCGGTTATCTTCGCATAAGCACCTCTTTTTCGCCCGGCACTAAAAGGGTTAATTGCGAAACAATATGTCCGTATTTTCTCATTTCTTTCTATTATTAACGTGACAAACTCAATAGTAATATTTCTGCCGTGTTTGTTCTCGCGCCGTCGAACTTTGCTATACCCAGCATTACTTAATGCCGCTTCGCTAGACAGTGCGACATGGAGAAACAAGCCGAAAGTGCAAGTGTAACTATTATATGCGACGCAATCAGCCGAAGTGCTCTTAAGTAATAGTAACTCGCGCGCTTGAGTAACGAAATGGATAAAGGCAGTAAAGACGTGGGGCTAGAAAAAGAGAAAAAGCGAAGAGACTCTTCTATAGCGGAGCGGTAGGAAGGGTGNGGGGGGGGGGGAGAGAGAGAGAAAGAGAGAGAGAGAACTGAACGGAGAAAGGCCTATCAGCCAGCATGCCGTCGTCGTTGACACTCCGAGAAATTGCGGTCGCGTGCTGTCGCTGTTCAGCGCCGGGAGAAAAGTGCTAGATTGACGCCGCGAATTGTGTCTCCGGTATAATGAACGTAGCTATTTGCCGAGGCCGGCGGAATAAAACTGTTAAATTCGACTGGATAACATCCCCTGAAAAGGGTAATCGTATTATATAATTACATAATTGGATTATTCGTGAATTTTATAGACATAATACGGCTCTTATGATGTGCAATCGAGGCAGATAAAGGAAATAAATTGTGTCGAACAAATATCAAACTTGTCAATTACCGGAGTAGGAAAATTTTGATGCTGTTGTCCATCAATTTGTCAATTGCCGGAGTAGGAAAATTTTGGTGCTGTTATCTGATATTCTTTTAGATAGTTTACGATTAAATCCAAATACTCAGACGGCACACAGAATACATCGAGAAATGAGTTTGTTTATATCTATTTAATAACGTGTAAGCAAACATTTTAGTTGAAAGAAACAAAATTTCTGAATATAAGAATTGGATTTGTTCACGAAAACTAAAAAAAAATTTTTTTTTAATTAAACTGCATTTGCTTATACATTTTTAGATAGATCTAACATAATCATTTTTCAGTGTGATAAAAACGTGCGCTTGAATAACAAAACGGAATATTTTGACGATATCACTTGTTAACTTTTGTCTCGAACTTTTAATTCCACAAATACAATATAATTTCAATGCTCCCCAAAAGCAATGGATGCTCGCGAAAATTTGAATATTATATTTATGTAGATATAACAATTTATTTTAATGTTAAAATTAAAGAGAAGAGAAAAGATTAAGATTTAACATATTATCGTGGTCAAAGTAAGAGTAAATTATATTATTGGAATTGAATCTATTTCGTTATCTTAACTCCTGCTAATTATGTAAAAAAAAATTTACCCACTTACCCATTAACCAAAAATTTACCTATTAACTAAAAATTTACCCATTAACCAAAATGTTAATTTGAATAAAAAATTTGCATTTATCGCTTTATTATAATAATAAGTTTTTACTTGCCGTTTATTCGTCCCTTCATTTTATTTATCTCCTTCAATTTATGTATCTTATTTTAAATATTGAAGAATGTGGAATATTTCTTTTTTTTTAACAAGATACTACTTGGAAGAAAAGAACACTTCCAATGTACGGTTTTAGGATTGAAACAATGTCGGCGCAATGTCGGCAATCAGCTCCTGACTCTCGGCCCAGTACTGACATGATATATAAATAATAGATTGACCTAACATGCCAGAGTCGATGTGATACTGATCACCAACATCAGCCCAACATTACATTGCGAGTTGACTAATCTGCTTAAAAAACTGCTTAAGCCAATGACGTGCCATGATCAATAGTGGCTTTTCGCGGACGATATTTCCCGTGCGCCTATGCCGCTGGCAAAGTCCAAACACATGTTGTTTTTCACAGATAATATTTCCGGTACCCAATCAAGAGTCGACTAACTTGTGTGGACCAATAACGCACCGCGATTGAATAATGACAGTTGGTTTGCGGTGATATCGTTAATGTCGACCAAGGAAACGTGCATTTGGTAAAAGTCGACAAATCGTACCTAGGTTATTTCATATAAAAATGTTATTCATACCTCATGGGGACAAATTGCAACTTTGGAAACATAATTGTATTACAATTACACATGAGTAACAGTAACAGTTACACAATAGATCCTCATATGTTTTTTAGAGTTAATTTAAAAGCGTTTGAAATAATATAGTAATGTAACTAATGAAAGTATGAGAGAGAGAGAGAGAGAGAGAGAGAGAGAGAGATCAAAAACGTGAATAAGTGTTTACTGAGAAATAAGCTGCTATTTCCCGTCCAGCTGTAAATCCTACATCATTGACATATTACGTCCCAATATCTAAACGTCGATAATCGACGTCGTTTCGAGTTAAAAACGGGTCATAATCGAAGAAACTGGACGATATAAAACCGAAGTGCGGCACAGCATTTCGTTAACGGTGCACGCCATGCAGCTCTCACAAATAATTGCATGTAATTAATACTGACAAAAGGCGTACCGTATAATGTACCGCACGTTGATCAATATATCGGCGAAAAAACCGCCGCAACTGGTAGGTGCAGAACGTTGCTAAGAAAGTATAAACGCGTCTCGAATTTCTATGTTACGTAACTAAATCAAGTGATGGCTCGGACGAGGAGATTACATATCGGAGGCAACCGGAAAAAAGAAATTATAAAAATAAAAATTGGTATGTAAACAAAAAACGGATCTCATGCGATAGAGCGCGAAATCCGAGATTTAGACTAATGTAACGCGATTAAACGGCCGCAGACATTAATGTGACGTCGTAGCTTACGTTTCTAACAACAATGTGTTTCTCCTTTAGACAAAATATAAACATCATATACTTTCTCCCGACTGCAAACGCCGGAGGTTGATTTGAGGAGAACGCAGTTTTTCTCCACGACATCGCAATGTCGATGTCGATGGTCGGAAAACAAACGATCAAATGTTAAAGATTTTGACAAACTACGTTTCAACTTAATTAAAAATAAAAATTAACTTCAATGGCGTTATCAAATTAGTTAATTTAAGCATTAAAAGTTACCTAAAACAAAATTAATTTAATTAAAAAACATGTTAATATTAAATTAACTCATTAAGTTAAAAAAATTAATTATGCAAAACCATATATATTTATATACAAGGATGGTCCGATAAGTACTTAGCCTACAAAAGAAAAACGAAAATTTTGGAAAAGTGGCGATTTATTTCTCAATATAGTCTCCTTTTAGCTCGATACACTTGACCCAGCGATGCTCCAACTTCTTTAACCAATCTGAAAAATACGTTTCCTCGAAGTCTGCAAAGTAGGCCTCCGTGGCGGCGATGACCTCCTCATTCGGCCAAATTGGTCGAATTGGACTACGAACTGCTGCCCCATCCACCGTATTCTCCAGATTTGGCCCCGTGCGACTTTTTTTTGTTTCCAAACTTGAAAAAGTCACTCGCCGGGCAGAAATTTGAGTCGAATGAGGTCATCGCCGCCACGGAGGCCTTTGCAGACTTCGAAAAAACGTATTTTTCAGATTGGTTAAAAAAGTTGGAGCATCGCTGGGTCAAGTATATCGAGCTAAAAGGAGACTATATTGAGAAATAAATCGCCACTTTTCCAAAATTTTCGTTTTTCTTTTGTAGGCTAAGTACTTATCGGACTGCCCTCGTATACAAGATGGGGAAAAAGGTCAGTATCCCTAAATAACTCGGAAAATATAAGTCTTGTAGATAAATGTTTCACACAAAAGTTGTAAAATATAAAACGATCCATTTATTAATATTGTCAGTTTGACCTTGGTTAGCGTCGCCAAAGTCAGAACAAGGTCATCTTGGATTTTTTTAATGAATCCCCCAAATTTTATGACATATTATTATAACCTTTCTTGAGACTTTTCCAAAACACTATAACAAAATATTTTTCATTAAATACTTTTCGAGTTATAACTTGGAAAATTGCAATACCGCCTGCTTTAGCACTACCCAAGGTACATATAAAGACCCCACGGTTTGTAATTCCCGTAAAATTTTCTACTTCCGAACCCTCTCCATTGTGTGTGTGTGTGTGTGTGTGTGTGTGTGTGTGTGTGTGTGTGTGTGTGTGTGTGTGTGTGTGTGTGTGTGTGTGTGTGTGATTATATTTTATACATAAATTAGTGAAACGTGGCAATATTCTAACGACTCATACTGCACACTAATTAATATGTTATTAATTGATTTGCGGACGATTTTATTGTGAAATAAATGATGAAAAAAGAATCGATATTTGAATGAATATGATGGTCGCAAATTCTGAATATTAAATAAAATCTATGAAGAGTATTTTTCAGGTAATTTATATAGCATATTTATTATTTTTAATATTAGGGTATGCAAATTCGACAAGATGCAAATGTATATGAATTATAATTAGATACATGTTATTCAATATCTTTTTGTTCCTTCTATATACAATTGGAAATAATGCTGCATCTGCTCCATATGTGAATTACAAATAAAAAACATATTTCAAACGATACTTTATCGACATGTTGAGTTGCACATTTGAAGCAAAAATTTAGTCCTGTGTTAAATCTTTCATTCTATAACGCAATAGATAACTAAGATAGAAAAACAGATTTCATTTTAATTCTCTACTAATATAATTTATTTTTAGTTTGACATTGATGGTATCTTAAATTTCCTTTTTCGCTGTTTTAGCGCCAAAATTAAATCTGTCGAAATAAAGGTTCAAAAGAAAAGTTAATAAATATCAGTATTGTCAAAATATATTTTTATTAATCTATAAGCTATCTAAGTAGACGCAAATTATTCTTAAGAACGTTAAATTAATCTCAAAATTTCTATTTCAGATATTTTATATTTCTAATATTAAACGGTTTGTTCGATAAAATTTTATTATACAAAAAATTACGACAAGACGTATAAAATTACGCAATGCGTATATAAATGTGCAAGTAATATCCTTGAAAGTTATTTTGTAGACAATCTAAGTACATATTTTATTATTTCCAGCGTAAAATGATTCATTTGAGCAAAAATTTTAATAAGCAATGAATTACAATTAAACGCGAACATGTTATTTAACATAATTCATTGCTAATTATTGCATAATTCATTGTAATTCATTGCTTACTAAACTTATTGCTTATTTAACATATTTTTTATTTCTTACTACGCACTTAAGAAGAACGTTACACAATTGTTACACACGTAAATGTAAATAAAATCTTTGAAAGATATTTTTCTAGTCCACTTGGATTGCATATTCTATCATTTATTATGTTAAATGATACATTCGGCGAAATGCAAATTTGAATGTAAAAAAAAGTTATAGTTTGACGCGGACATATCGTTTATCGTATTTTTATTCTCTCCACGCACGACTGAGAATAGAGTTGTAAGATTGCATTGCGCGTGATCTTCCGTGTTGTTCTAAAAATCGTCGAGAAGACACGTATAACACGAATGATCAACATTTCGATAAAGTGTTCCTTTCTCGCACGATCGATGTGTCGTCTGTTGAACTGTCGCAGCACGTAACAAAAGTACAAATACATGTGAAATCGTCACGTCAAGGCCACCATCATCTTGATTAACCGTAAATTAATCATCGTGATTATCATCAAGGTTGAGAAGAGTACCGAACTTCGAGAAACGCAGACGTAAGAAGACAGTATGCCTCGTTTGAAAATGCTCTCAAACTTTCTCGCACGCATATATTTAACAGAAGATAGAAATATAATAAATCGAAACAGTCATATAGAAAATGAGCCGTTAACAATTAACACTCTGAATATTTTTGAGAAATAAAAATATTTTATCAACGACCAGATGAAGATGAAAAATTTATATTTACAGAAGTGATGATCGTTCGAAGTGATGATCATAAGTATTACATGTATGCACACAATGAACAATTTCTATTAGATAAATATTTCTCCTATTTTTATATTTCAAAGATGTTCAAGATGGTAAGTTATAATCACACCCTATGTATCTAATAACAATAACGATGAGGAGAACTGTTACAATCCTGACTCTTCGTAAATTCAAAACGGTATTACGAAAAAAAGAAAAAAAATTAATATTAATATTATACGACAAATACACCGAGGAAAACATGTATGGTATTTGTAATTGTAACTATAGTATTAGTATGTTGTTAGTATTGATAACCATGATTACATGAATAATTAAATTATAGCCGGAAGAATTATTTTTGTTGCTATAATCCCAGGGAAAAATGATTATATACAATTATATAAAACTGTATATAAATTTTGCCCGTATGTGATTACATATATGATCTCATATGTCTAGACGAAAAATAATGTTGTAATTTAATTAAATGTCGATATAATGTGCTGTCAGAAACATAAATAACAAGAAACATTTACTTCGATTGTATTTGCATCTAATTTGTAAACAACAGTATTTTTTCGTTGTGGACATATATGATTATATGTAGTCATATATGGACAAATTTCATATATGATCTTGTAATAATAACCTTATATGCATATTGTCGCTAGTAATAATAACTTTATAAGCATATTGTCGCTACTATTTTTTGGGTTATAATCAGAAAAAGATAGAATCTAGGCCGAAAATGACTATAAAATTTTAAAGATTTCTCTTAGTGTACGCATGATAACCACGTGCCATTTAAAAGCGTGTTCTAAATGTCCTTCGAATGTCGAATAATTTAACGGTCGGATAATTAACTGATCGCCAAATTTCTTCAACCTAAAACATCTTTCAATTTTTTTTATTTGAACGCAGCCTAAAGATGCGTCCATATCAAAGCACAACTTTTTTTCTTTACTTATCGATTTTTTGCTTCCGACGTATATAATTCATTCTTGGTGCCCAGTGCGCCTTCAATTGGCGTCTCGATTGACTGCATAAATTTTGGTGGCGACTTCTTTTACCAGATGTATGCATAAGTTTTTTCCGGTTTTTTGGTAAAAAAAAAACACGTAATTTTCAAGGGAAATTAATTTTTTTTTTATTCAAAATATTGGCCATCGGCTTCTACACATTTCGCCCATCTTTCAGGTAATTTATGAATACCATGCCAGAAAAACTGCTTGTCTTTTGCGGCAAACCATTCGTCGAGCCATTTTCCAACTTCCTCGAAATTGCTGAAGTGCTGCTCTGCGAGCGCGTGCCCCATTGATGCAAAGAGGTGATAGTCAGATGGCGCCAGGTCTGGGGAGTACGGCGGGTGCGGAAGGATGTCCCATCCAAGCGATTTCAAGGTGTCTTTCACTGGTTTTGCTGTGTGAGACGGCGCATTGTCGTGTAACAAAATCACTTTGCCATGTCTTCTGGCCCATTCNGATGACTTTCAACAGCCATTTTCTTTTGATTAAATAAGAAAAGCAATGCGTGCCGCAAATGTTCTTTTTCAGGCACAAAACTCGACATGATCACTGAACGATAAAACAAAGACGCTAGTTTTTGGCGGACTCAACTTGTGTGTGTTTGTAGTTTTAAATGTCAGACGAACAAAATGACGTATGTGTCAAATTAATACGCTGCGTACTTTTCGCTGGCGCCATCTCTTAGTTAAACCGGAAAAAACTTATGCATACACCTGGTAGTGCTGGTTGGCCACAGTTCGATATCGCATCGCACTCGGTCCTGCATTGCACATGCAATTCGCCGTGTTTGCTTCAGAGAGCAATAAAATATGGAATGAAATATGGTTTTCTAAGATTTAACCGGTGGCGCAACATACTCCATATCTAGAGCGCAAATAATAGCGCAATGAGACACTGCTAATTATAATCGCAGTAAGTATAATACATCGAGACTGAACAGTCAGGCAAAACGTTCTTCAAGTTTTCTACGATGAATGTTCGATGAACGAACGACCAGAAAATAGATTTTTCCAATGGTATGCAAATTGCGACGATTATTCATTATACCTTCATGCCTTATTCTATTTATTTTATGTTCTTCGATATATTTATATCCATCTTGTTTGTTAAACATTATTATTTTTATGTATTGAATGTTCTAAACTAACGTATGAAAGTTTGTTTCACTTTATATTATACTTTAACAATAAAATTTTCTCATAACTAAAACCTTTCATATAATACATACATAATTCATGAATCAATGAAAGACTGCATATTTATTCCAATGTCGAATATCGACATTACTAATATATGATTTATGAAGGAAAGTTTTTATTTTTTAATTCGGTTAATACGAGGTTGGATCAAATATAAACGAGCCTTTTTAAATTGCGCGCCCGTCAGCGACGTGAGGGGTCTGCAACGTTTTGGACAGTGGAGGGGGGTCATGTGAAAGGCAGTAATAACGCGTCATGTGCTTCTTACTCTCAGTAGCAATCACGATGAGCGAAAAAGAGGTACACCCTGCAGTTGCACAACGTGTTATTAATAAGTTTCTCGTCAACGAAAATGTAAATGCTGCTGAAATTCGGCACCGTTTACTCCCACAGTTCGGGGAAAGAACTCTTTCGTGGGCTCGGGTGAAGCAATAGTGTAACGAATTTAAGAAAGGACGAGAGCGTGTTGAAAACATTGCCCACTCGCGCCGTCCCCGCACCAGCATCACAGCGCAAAACACCAAGGATGTTCGAAAACTCATCGAAGGCGATCGGCACTTAACTGTTCTTGAAATCTCTCAGGAACTTTAGTTGAAGCTGCCTATCGGTCAAAAAGGCATGGCATTCCGATCAGAAGTGTGTTGCTTCTCCATGACAACGCCAGACCCCATCCGCAGCAGTAACACAACAAAAATTGGCCGATATGCACTGGGCTGTCCTAGAACATCCACCCTACAGTCCAGACCTGTCACCATGCGACTTCCATATGTTTGGGCCACTCAAGGAAGCCCTTGATGGACAGCGCTTCACAACAAACGAGGAGGTGCAGCAGTTCGTGTACAATTGGTTTGATACACATCCGTGAACTGTTTATGATAATGGGATTAAAAAATTACCATACCGTTGGAGAAAGTGTATAGATAAAATGGGGGACTATGTAGAAAAATTAGAAAAATGTAAATTAAAATTTATTTTGAAAAATATATGGTTTTTTTTGCAAAAGGCTCGTATATATTTGATCCACCTTCGTATTTACAAGATCCTCCACCAAAATCTGGACAGATTTAAATTTGAATTTCTCGCCTCATTTGACTTCGGCGGTAGGTCGTTGTTGACGTTCATACAAGTCAAAAGTTTGTATTAAGCGTGCATAACCTCATAGTGCCCAAGAAGATAAGATCGAGTACGGTATATAACCAAAGAGTGGCGATAATGGAAGGCTTTCGCGCTGGGCATTCGCAGATCAAAATTATTCGATTCTTCAGTTACTCGAGATTGACCGTATATGATGTATACGATCCCGAAGATGTAATAGCATAATAGCTAGGACGAAGTTTCCGATCTCTGTTCACATCCTAGGCGTCGTGTACAGTGAGGGTCACGTCATGCTGCCACATTTCTTTCAAAAGAAAGAAACCGTTACAAAAGAGGTTTATATATGCTTTTCAACGAGATAAAGCCGCGGATAGATATCATGGCCGCCGGGAGGCCGTACATCTTCCCGCACGACGGCGTGCCGGCGCATACAAGTCACTTAGTTCAAAACTAGCTATCGGATAATGTGGACATGTTTTGGTCGAAGGAATTCTAGCTTCGAACTTATTCCAGATTTTAATCCATTGTACTACTACGTGAGGAACGTCATTGAACGAGTTACCAACAAGTCGAGACATCCCAACGTGACATCTCTCCAGTCTACTATCAAGGCGGCATTTGCCAATATGGACGCGTTGCAGAAAGCGTGTCAGCAATTCAGGACGAAGATCGAAGCAGTCATCGAAGCAAAAGGGGGTTATATAGAGTAATTTTTCTCTAAAAGGATACCAGTAGTGATGTACAAAAAGATTTTTGTAATTTTGATGAATAAAATTTGGTTTAAACGAATTGTTCATTTTATTCGGATTTTCATGGCAGATGTATATATTTTCACTGCAATTACTTGGAAAAAATGCAATTGCTTCATACATTTATAAGTCACCATTTCGAACTTGGATGTGTTACGATTTCATCATTTTGTCTTGATTTTTCTTCGAGTGCTGGATGTTTTCGAGAGCCTCGACGAAACAAATGAAACCTAGAGTCTGCACGGTATTTAAAAAAATGATATCCGACTCGAAATTTTAGTCCTATATTAGGTCTACTTAATTCTACGTTAAGTCTGTACGTAGAGAAAACGGGAATAACTTCCTTTTTGTAGTATCAAAGTACAATAAAAACACACCTAATAAAAACACACCTACAAAAATAACAGACCTAATGAAGACTTAAAGTACAAGGTGCACCGTTAGAATCCGGACAAAATTGAATTTGAAATTCCCGCTGAATTAGAATTCAGTTGTATGTGCTATTTGTCTAAGATACTAAATATGTGGATAAAATGTTCATAACCTCGAAATGACCAAGTTGGTGAGATTAAGTTCTGAAGAGCGACAATTATTGAAAGTCTTCACGACACGGAAGGACGCCAAGTGAAATAATAAGATTTTGCAGATACCTCAAGTTGATGATATACGATGTTGCCCTGAAGTACGTAGCCTCAGAGGAGTTCGAGGAGAGCTCTTCCAACCTGATAAGGATGATTCAAGTAAGGGAGAAAGCGACATAGATTACGAAACTCATTCAAAGAACTCGAAAGGGGTAAACGGTCACGAAGGAGATCCATTTGGAAATTCTGAAGACGGTGGTTCTTGAATGGAGGCCGTGGCTTCAGAGAGACCGCATATTTTCCAATAAGACGACGTATCCAATCACATGAGTTATTTGGTAGAGAAATGGCTCTTCGACAACGTCGACATGCTTTGGTCCAAGGACTTCTGACTTCCAAATAGTCCCGATGTGAACCTTTTTGACTATTACGTGCAGGATATAGTCGAGAGAGTTATCAACAAATGCAGATACTTGGCCTCCCTCCGGGCCGCCATCGAGGCGGCGTTAGAGGCTATGGACCGGGCCCAGTTAAAAATAGCATACTCGCGTAAGGACCAGAATCGAAGCAGTGATCGAGGTACAGGGCGGCTACATTGAATGAGAAGACTTAGGAAGAATCCCTTAAGTTGAATATTATAGCACTTCTTTGAATCTTTAATATTGGCTCTAATAAACGACTTTTCTGATAAAACATTTTCATGTCTGGATTCTAAAAGCACACTCTGTAGAATCAAGAAGACTTAATGTAAAACTAAAATTTCAACTTGGATAAATACGTCTATAAATCTTACGTAATCCAAAGCGTTAAAATATCGTCGTTGCAACGAACATTGTACCTAACGATTTAGGTGCCTCTTAAGCATTTATGCCTTTGTTATCATATTTTTGAGGATTAACACGTCAATTCCGTTCACTTTCGACTCGAGCTAATAGTTTGTTACGCCCTTTTTCTCACATTTTATTCGGAGAACTAATCACAAGAAAAAAGCCGAGGCGAAACTTTAATATCATGTTAAGGTGACGCTGGATAAACAGTGGAACTTCGACGGGCAAACACATTTATCTAAACAGAACTAAAAATGTCGGTGATTTCTTGACATTTTAAATGCTACATTGGAGTAAGCAAGTTTAAATGAGCATGTAAGAGAATACATATACAAGTACATTGGAAAGTACGATAGAACAAGTGAATAATACAAGAAAGAGAAAGAGAGCTATATACTGCTCTATTTACTATCCTACACGTGTGCAAATGCGTAAAACCGTTCGATCACTACGCTTTCTTATTAGACTTTCAATTTTAATTTTGTTAATATACTATTGTTCCTTAGGTTAATTTAAAATGCGAGGTAGTGTCATTTTATATCTAGGTCGCTAGATAAATTTCGCAATATGTATACACTAACGTCATTGATTTGTCCCAAAATAGATTGAGTAGGATCAGGCTTATATGCTGGTTACCCTGTTCTATCCAACAAAATCATGATATCGGGGCGACGATATCCTTTACGACAATCTTAAACGCAAGAAATCGTGGGTGCGTCCCGGCAAATCATCAACATCAACGCCAAAACGTGATATTCATTAAAAGAAGGTCATGCTGTGCATTTGGTGGGATCAAGTGTGGTATCAGGTGTAGTATATTATGAGCTACTGCAACCGAGTCAAATCATCAATACTGAATGCTACCGACGACAACTACTCCATTTGAATTGATCATTCAAAGAAAATCGCCTACAATACGCCAAAAGACAAGACAAAATTATTCTTCTCCATGACTGCGCTAGACGACATGTTGCAACATCAGTGAAGGAAATCTTGAAGGCATTTGGATGGGATGTCTTACCCCACTCGTCCTATTCACCAAACGTTGCACCTTCAGATTACCATTTGTTTCAGTCGATACAGTATGGCCTTTCTGAGCAGCATTTCAGTTCTTTCGAAAATATAAAAAAATTGCTCTGTGACGGATCACCTCGAAAGAACCAAAGTTTTTCTACCGCGGAATCTATATGTTACCTGAAAAGTGGGAAAATTTAGCTTCCGAAGAACAATGCTTTGAATAAGATATACCGTTCTTTTGAAATAAATGAGTTTTTGCAGCAAAAAACAGCGAAAATTAATTCAAGCACCTAATAGTAATATTATATATAATATGAAATAACTTTAAATATAAATTTTTTTTAATATATTTATATTATTTTTTATAAATTTATAATATATATTAAATAAATAAAATATTTTCCACATTCAATATTTAGAGTACAAGATAGTATCAATGATTTTGAACTTTCTTTATACTGGAAATCCTTTATATTGTATTTTTCTAGGTTATAAAAGCTATTTGATTTTGAGAAATAACAGAAAATATTTTATAGTATTTTTTACGACGTATAAGAATATACGAAATATTAAAAATAGCATTACAAAATATTTAATACTAGTTTCAAAAATTTATATGAATAACAAATTGAGAGTAACAAATTGAGAGTCTGATTAACCGTTTGAGTGCCACGCGTCTTTGCTGTTTCCCCGTCCAAACGTGCCAAGGAGCGCTTTTTCACTTGTCTTAATCCCCATCCAGAAATGCCAAACGACGCGATAGCGCTTATTTTCCGATGATTGCATCCAAATGTTAGATTGCAATTAAAATTCGTTCTTTTATCAGTTGTCTCATTATTTCATTTTTACCTAAAACGGAATGGTAGCCGTAAAGTCGCGCATCGACAGAAGCCAAGCCTGTGCCGGTTATCGGCGTCGCAGCCTAGAACGCTGGTACTTTTCGAGCGAAACAGAAGAAGCGCAAAATCGCTCCTTGGCACTCAAACGGTTAAAATGGACAGGTTCCACTTAACGCTTGCAACTAATAATTAAATACTTTTGTGAAGGGTTTGACGATTGATGAGTGTTTGGTCGAACTCGAAATTGTTTTGGAAAAGAACTATCCACATGAAACAACATTTTTCGCTCGTATGTGAATTTTCACATGGAAGCATCTCCACGGATGATACTGCATCGGACAGCCTTCTGATGTAGTAAAGGAAGAAACCGTTCCTGAAAGGCGGATTCCACTTATCGCTCGCAACAACGCGTCATTACGTGCATTAAGTGGAACCTATCTAAAGTGAAGCATCTAAATTCCGAATGTCAGCGAATAACGTATCAGCAGATTGAGGAGATATTACATATTAATGCACCGAGTTTTCATAAAATTTTACATAAACGATTACATATAGTGAAAGTTTGTACGCTGTAAGCCCCTCATTCTCTAATAGAGGAACAAAAAGTATGCAAGGTAAAATGATGTCAGAAAATGATGGGAAACTATGAAAACAGAGCTCCGGGGCTTCTAAAAAACTTTGTTACGGGTAACAAAACTTGATTATATAGTACTATTACGATGTTTGACCAAAGCATAACAATCAAGTGTAGCAATTTGAAAATAAGCCTGCGCTAACGCAAATAATTATCGATCAGTAAAAAAGAAAATGATCTTTATATTTTTTTTAAATGAGAGGTATTTTGATGCGAATCGTTCCGGAAAATCAGCGAAAAGTGACTGTTAATGGTATGTAGACGCATGTTTAAATAGATATTTGCAGAACTCAAAAATCTGCGTCCACATTCAAGAATGAACATTTGGATTTTTCACTAACATAACACTCAACCTCATACAGCTCGACTGAATCAAGAATTTTTAGAGAATTTCGGTTTGAAATTCCTTAAGCATTCACTATCATTCACATATATATCTTACGTAGCAAAAGTGTCACAGTATCACAATTATGCTGCTCTGTTACATATTAATGTTATTAATATATTAATATATTAATATCTGTTAATATATTAATATCTTTTAGCAATTAATATATTTTCTTTTATTATTTGTTATAAATAGACATAATCAAACTTCAAGATGTATATATTTTAATTAAACAATGGAATTATAACAGAGCAGCATAACTGTGACACATTTGCTACGTAAGATATATATTAAAGGTTCTAAAACGTATGATCTTCAAAGGAACCACTTTGTTTGAATATAACCAAACCAAGTGAACGTAAAGCGAACGTTTCTCGAACGTTTACGTGCTGCTTGGGTATATGCACGTAATAGTGCAAAATTATGTATATTTTTTTTTAATTTTTGTAAATTCTTAATCTTTTGTTTATTATTCTGCACTTTGTAAGTAAAATGTGTTACGCGTGCAAAAGGGTCATAAATTTGGTGAAGGCATTTCGGTGAAAGGATCAATAATGTCAGTAACCATTGATCATCTCTTACATTTCCTTAAATCTTTAATTTTAAAACACATTTTAGGAACTAAAATTGCAAAATAATTTCAATTTCAATTCTATTAACATAGTTTATACCTACCTTAACTATGATATTTCAAATTTCCTTTCTCGCTGTTTGAACGTTAAAATAAGTTATTCTATTACAGTAACATTACAATTAAATTTGTAAAATTAAAGATTCAATAGAGAAGTTAACAAGTTAATAAATTCAAAAGTAATGTTATCAAAATAAATTTTTAATAGTCTATAGACCATTTATATAGAAATTTCTTTAAAAGCGTTAATGTAGTATCAATATTTCTATTCGGACAAACGCAATTTAGTTGAAGGAAAGGAAGATTGTTTAAGGTAGCATTAAAATTAAGAGCATTAAAACTAAATTTGTAGCATTAATATTTAAAGATAAAATTGAACAAAAAAGTGTCGTCAAAATAAATTTATATTAGTCTAGAAGGTATCTAAAATAGGTGCAAACTAACCTTAATTCCAGATCTGTAGTAGGTATAAGCTTTTAGCTTTTTCCTCTAAGTATTAAAATGTAACGTAATCTCTAACAAAAAGCGTTTTCAATGCTACTGATTACACTTTCTAATCGTAAGTCCTAATTTATTAAATATAATACGACTTTTAGCAGCGGGGGAAACGGCTTTTGTCAGAAATGATGTTACATATTATTTAGCACAAAAGGCTAAACTTACTGTACCTATTGTCAATCTGGACAAAGAGCGTTAAAACAGCATTAAATTTTTGACTTAAAAAATTAATTACGTACTCGAGTCGAAATTTAGCTACTACTTTAACGCTCTTAAAATTAATTTGCGTCTGTTCAGATAACCTATAGACTACACAAGAAACAATTTAGTTAAATTTATCTGAAATGTACAAACTAAACGCGTTTCTGTTGAGAGAAATAGAGTTTCTGATTCTTGTGAATCAATTTTTTACCAGAAATTCCATTTCTTTCAACTAAAACGTGTGTAGTTTTTCCATTTCAGATGAATTCAATCAAACTGTCTTTTCGTGTAATAAAAACCTATTTTGACGATACTACATTTGTTAAGCTCTCTCTCTCTCTCTCTCTCTCTCTTTTGAACTTTTAATTTTAGAAATTTAATTTTAATGTTACTTGAAAACTGTAAATACTCTCGATATTTCGATTATTAAATTCACATGAGAATTTAAAACAACTTATTCAAAACAACTTCTGCTAAAATAGCGATGCTGAAAACAGCGAAAACAAAAACTGTGACATTATCATGAAAATAAATTGGTGTAAATTATGTCATTAGAATTAAACCTATTTGCTATTTTAACTCTTACTGCGTTGTAGAATAAAATGTTTAACATAGATTCAAAATTTCGACACAGGTAATAGTACTATCTTGATTTTACATGGACATACTTCTAGACTGCGTCGAAATCGCGAAAGTCGACAAATGTGAGGATAAAGGAATCTGGTGATCGGTTAACTACCTGATAAATTATTCAACATTCAAGGAACATCTTGCTCATCAACAACATGTAGTTGTCAGTGTATGTGAGTATAATAATAATATAATTTAAATATTCTTCCAAACGTTTTTCTTCTTTAGAATTGCGTTGCATTTATCAAAAGTCAAAGTCATGAACGATAGTTCTCATCATTATTGCTAGAATGCGAGAATCCGAGGAACATCTCTTTCCTGAGTCAAAATTTTGAAGCTGTTTTGACGTTTTTAAGAATAGTATGCGCCTATTTAAATAGCCTATAGACTAATAAACATCTATTTCAGCGATATTGACATTTATTCTTATTTGAACTATTATTTTTATATTTTTCATTTTAATACTGCCTTGAACAATACATTTCAATGTTAAAACAGCAAGAGTAGAAATCTAAGACTCTATCAGAGGCAAAGTAGAAATAAATTGTATTATTAGAATAAAAGTTATACTTATTTTGCTATTTCAGCTCTTACTGCATTATAGAATTAAAAGGATAACATAGAGTAGAAATTTCGACTCACCTAGACACATGCAATTTCCAATTTGTTTAAAACGATGTACTTGCGACTGCGTCCTCAGAGGCTATTATATCGTGAGTACGTACGCGCACACAACGGACACATGCATTAATAAGCTACCGTGCGATAACTCAAATGAGGCCAGGACAAGGCCGAGACGCCGCGACGATTTCGTGAGGAAACACGTATTCGTGACTTTGGCATGAATCAACAATTCAAACTGGTCCAAGATAACGTTGTTGTTCACGAAAGAATTCATCGACACCAAGAAACAAATCGTGATTGCAGTAACGTTTCGAACTCCGGACAACGACCATATCGAAGTGATCTAATCGCCATTATGGACGAGTTGGAGTTGTTCGTGATGATGATTAAATGGTGCTCTAATAATTCAGACAAAGATGACCTTTGCCTTTCCAAAATTGCATAGTAAAATTGCAGTTATGTATCTCTAATCTAAAAGGAGGCACGTGGCATCGCCTAACCACTTAATCGATGATGATTTTTAATATGCCAAATCGTCTGCTTCGTTGTGTTGTCTAATCCCGATTTGTCGTGTTTCTCTGGATTGATATGTTCAAAGATGTAAGAAGTCCTCAAGACAATAGTATCTCCAATTTTTCGTCATATCAGTATGCGTTATAAGAAAGAGCGTGTACTTAGAAAGTTGAAACTTAAACATAAGTAGATTTTTTTCAGAAACGAACACAAAAATTTACTCTGAGAGAAATTGAAATTATTCTTTTAGTTTCAACTCATATAATCTTTTTATAATTTTAAACATAAAAATGATAGTAACAATATATATTAGCGAATAACTAAATTCCTGCTGCTTACTTTAAATGGTGTTGACAACAGCATATTGAAACTTTTGAGTCCAGTGGTTGTTTTATTTAGTAAAGTTGGCTAACATATATTCGAACACTATGACCGTTGGCTACTTCATAGTTAAACATAGTTTCAGTTCAATAAAACATAAACGTTGAAACGGTACATCTTCGTCATTGCATGTTTCACTATTTTCGTCGTTTTCATCACTTTCGGTAAAACCGCCATTGAAGCAACCAAAATTATTTATGAGACGTATGGTGACAATGTTATGGCAGAAAGAACGTGCCTAGATTGGTTTGTAAAATTTTATATGGCAAGAAGCTATTCCTCTATTGGTATGATGAACATGGAATACTTTATTATAAGCTCCTTTCACTAGGCCAAACAGTAATAGCAAAACGTTATGTGGATCAATTATATCATTTGAACCAAACACTTCAAGAGGAATGGTCGGAATGTGTCTCAAAAGCAACGACATAAAGTTTTGCTCCACGACAACGCGCGGCTTTATGTTGCTTGTGAGGTCAAACAAACATTGATGATCTGAAATAGGAAATTCTCCCTCACACAGCGTACTCTCCAGATATCGCGCCGTCTAATTATCACTTGTTCTGATCGACGCAGTACACTCTCTGTGATACACGCTTCCGAAATAAAATAAATGTTAGAAAATGTGACGATTTTATTGCAACGAAAGACGAGACATTTCTTTGTCGCGATATTCGTATGCTGCTTAAAAAATAGCAAAAAGTGGTAGATGCAAACGACAAATATTTTGATTAAAACAACTGTACTGTTCTTTTGCATTAATAAAATAATTTTGATGAAAACGGCGGGAACTTAGTTATACATTTAATATGTAAGGTTCCCGAGCAAAAATGCATCTAGTCGATCTGATTTAACGACTAGTAGCTAAATAATACCGACTAAATAAATTTTATAGCTAGTCATGTTACTGGCTAAATATCCTTAATTAGTATGTTGTGATCTAGCTGCTGTCTGGTCATTCAATATAAAATAATGTAGTAGATGATGCTGCCTTTTTAAAATACATAATTAAGCTATTATCTCACCACTAGCATGTTTAAGTTGGTCAGCACATCCAAATTAAGGTTATGTTGCTAAAGCAAAATCTGCCCAGTCACTATCTAGCAGCAACGGTAAATCATAACAAGAAATTGAATGTCAAAACTGTCATTAGATAGTGAATTTATGTATTATTTCGCCATTATCTAATTTTCTTCTGTTTGATTAACTGCTCTTTTAAGATTTAGTTCTCTTAATAATTACACCAATTTCAAAGACGGTGGCTAGACAAAAAATATTATACAAACGAAAAACTATCGGGAAATCCTGAGTGGAAATTAAATATTAGGATTACCCATCTAGTAGATAGTAAATTTATATATTATGTTATTATCAAACTTTCATTTCTATTGTTTAGCTAGTCTTCGAAGGCTTAAGCCCATATCTCACGATGTTGGTTTTCGTGTTGACTCGTACGTGAACTATACCAGTTAATATATCAGTCAATAAGCTAACTAGCATAATAGCTCGCATGCAAATTAACACCTAATAAGTACTGTGTAATTTTATCTTTAAAAACCAACACGCGATTTTATCTTTAAAAACCAACACGCTAGCATGCATGATGAGACGAATGTTAGCAAATTTCGAGTAATTTGAAGTTTTGTAACTAGCATGATAATTAATATGCTAACTAGCACGGCTCACATGCGAGTTAACATCAAGACAATCATCGGGTAACGAAGCCTTTAGTTCTCCTAGTAACTATATCAATTATATAGACAATTACATGGACAGCGGCTAGACAAAAAAGACAGCACAATAATAATAACGAGATAGGACACTGTCGGTAAATCCTGAATGGAAATTGAATTTTGGACTGTCGACTCACTAGATAGTGAATTTGTGTATTTTACGTCGCCATTGTCTAATTCTTTCTTCTACTGCTTAGCTAGTCATTTAAGGGTTAGTTTGCCTACTATTTACGCTGTACAATTACGTAGAAAATGACTAGACAAATTAGTAATGAAACGGAAAACTATCGGTAAGTCCTGAATGGAAATTTAATGTCAGGACTGTCTATTTTTTTAATTCACTAAATTTATGTATTTCGTCACTATTGCCTACGTAATTGATATTAGGAGAATTAAGACTTAGAAGACTAGCTAAACAATAGAAAAGAAAATTGGATAATGAAGACGTAATGCACAAATTTACAATCTAGTGGGCAGATAGTACCGACATCCAATTTCCATTCCAGATTTATTGTACATTGTTAATAGACAGTTACTAGACAAATTTTAATATAGCAACATAATATAGCAACATAAATTGGATGTGCTGACTAATTTAAATATGATAGTGGCTAAAGCTAATAGTTAGATTTCATATTTTAAAAAAGCTGGCACCATATTATTTACTACCATATTTTATATATTAGGACTAGACAGCAGCTAGATTACAAAAAAATAACTAAGAACTTTTTGCCAGACATAAGCTAATGACTAACTAAAAAACTTATCTAGTCAGTACTATTATGAAGTACTATTATTATTGTGAACATACAGTCCCATACAGTACAAATGTTCAAAAATACACTTAATACATTCCTAAAATGTTCGAGTATCTCTCCGGAACATCTGTAGAATGTCTTTTGAACATTTGTGCTATGTGGGATGTAGTTACTAATCTCTAAATCAGATTGATTAGATTAATTTCTGCTTAGGTAGTGCTAAATATATATAAATGTGCAAAGAAACGAGCGTTATATTACTAGCAAGCGAAAATTTTTCATTTCATAACTGTAACTATTTTTTTGTCTAGCTATTACATTATTTTTGTCCTATATCACAGTTTACGTTAAATTAACCCTAAAATCTCACTTTTGTTTTCGATACTCGTAAACCCCACGTGGGTCGTTCGGGTCCGTCGCTTATTTGATTATGTTATTGTGTAGAAAAAAATCTGGAAAAATGCCTCGGTTTGATGATAAAATTATTGCCGTGCCTGAGAGTGTATTTTTTAATAAACAATTTCATCAAAATTCGCAGGCATGTAGGCAATTTATATTCAAATATTAAAAAATTCATACCTTGCGTTATATTTAGTTTAAAAAATCCTGGCAGTAACGTTTAGTTATAATGACATGCTTTGTGAAAAAAAATATGATCGTCATCGTGTGAAATAAAGATATTTATTTTGCGAATCGAAAAGTGGTAAATTTCAAGTGGGAAGAAATTGAAAAAATCACAAGCCGAAAAAATATTTGTTTATTTCTTTACTTATTTTTTCCTTACAGAGTTGGAGATTTTATCTGCGAGAATCTAATAGTACTTAAACATAAAATTTTTGGCATAGACATGAATAAGATGTGTGAGGTTCTATGGTTAATAATGAATATTTAGAAAAAAATATAATTTTCATCTAAATTATGCTCACTTCTTTGGAAGAATTAAATTATATTGTTAATATTATATAACAGCGCTAATTAAACTATAGATACACTATTGGTAAATAATAGGAAACATCCACTACTGAATATGATTGTGGTCTAATATGTATGATAGACGACTCGAGAGCCAGAGATCCTTCAGGTTTAAGTCCCAGCATGGTGAGCAAATTTTTTTAATGAAATAACACATAACAAAAATTTTTTAGGAACAAACAACTCCACTGGCATTCACCTCCTCGGGGGGGGGGGGGAGAGAGAGGAGAACACAATAAAAAATAAAAATAAAACAAACATTTTAAAAAATTATATAAATGGAATCTCTGATTAAAAAACTATTTAGGTGATAGAAACCCGTGGTACAGAAATCCTGTGATAAGAAAACTATTTAGACATTATATACTCTTGATAGAGGGAGTAAATATTTTCAACGAAAAAGATATATATTTTTTATTTTGTTTTGTTTCATTTTTGCTATCTAGTTGCTATCTAGTCCAGGCTAGACAGCTACGAGTTATTATTTTTTATCTAGCTGCTGACTAACTTTTCTAATATAGCTACTAGGAGAAATAAACGTTACATTACTGACTAGCTATAATTTTCTAAGACTATGTATTATTTTTATCTATTAACTAATTTTTCTAATATAACTATTAAGAAAAGTGAGGGTTATGGAAAATTTACACCTTAATAGAAAAGCAGAAAAGTAGTAACCAATCAAAACTCGCGCTGGTAGTCGACAATTTCTGCTTTATCTACTACTTACTATCAGTGCGAGTTCTGGTTGGTTGCTGCTTTTCTCCCTTACATTCTTGACTGGCAGCTAGCAGTATTACTAGATAGTAGCACACAAAAACACAAAAACACAACTTTTCTATATCATGACTGACAGCCACTAAGTTTAATTTTTGTTCGAGTTATTATTACTGATACTATAGCAACAATTAGGGTTGAAAAGTAATTCGGAAATAACGAATTACTTGTAATGTCGTTATACATCACAATTACTTTTTGTCAACAACAAACAACAACAAGAAACAATTTAATAATGACGTTATTATTTTTTCATTAACGATAATGTAGTTATATTTTCTTGGATAACGGTATATAATCGTTATTTTAATCGTTACTTTATGCACACGTACGAAGTGAATATAATGAACAGAATAATGAACAGTGAATAATGAATAGAAGCGAATTCTAAAAAAGAAGTCCACAAAACTTAATGAAAAAATAACTAGTTATTTCTTGCATAACAGTAACGGTTACAAATTGCTATTTTCAATTCATAACGAGTAACGGTAACAAATTATATTCAAAAGTAATTTTCCTAACCCTGGTAGCAATTACTGAAAAACTGCTATGAAAAGAAAACTACTTGTTCAGTTTATCTTTACTACAATTCTTTTGCTACGACGATTATAGTTACAAGTATCAAATATTTTTCTCTCAACGTATCAAAAAAAAAACTAAAGCTTGATCAAAAATTGATTCTCCTGTTCATCGCATTACCTTACGCACTACAAATACGATGGATTGAAAATATTCTATTATATGACATAACCGAGAATATCATCTCGAATACTTAATTAACAAATACTTAATTTTTGTAAAAATTTAAATTTTTGATTAAACGGTGAAATATTCATAACATTTTTCGCGAAATAATACGAATCTATGAAATTCTAATTCAGACTTCAATTCAGGTTCAGATGTGTTTCAAACGAAAAATGAGCTCGAAGAGATGGAATGTAATTACTCTTGGATCCGAAATACATCGATTTTCTCCAATAAAAAGAACCATAAAAGAAACAACACATGCAATTAAAAGACCTTTGGTTTTAATTCGTAAAGAATATGCATATATTCAGCTTGTTAAATATAGGACAGGGCTAGTTGAGTATAGGGGAAAGTTTGGATAATAAATATATCTGAATTACCGAAACGCATATATCGACATCGATGTTTGCATATGAAAATGAGAAGCGAAAGAATCTTTCGCCGCATTCTCCTATTTTCGGCGTCCGGCCATCAGCTAGCGAAAACTTGTATTTTGTTTCTTTTGTGCATAAAAAGTGAAATAATTAGTTAGTTATTATTTTTGGTCAATTTAATTATTAATGTGACTATCAAAAACCAAATAAGTTACTCAACATAATTATTGTATATTTTAACTGTAATGTTCAAGCTCTTATCAATCTTCCCACAATTATGACAGATTAATCAGAATTGATTTAAAAGGAAGCATATTTATCGAACTTATTAATTAACCCTTTGCACTCGAGGGCTCCGGAGCGGAGCCATTTAAAATTTGTCTTCAAACTCGAGGGCTCCGCTATGGAGACAATGCAAATAACTTTCAGTTCATAATATAAGGACAAAGAAAAATCGTAAAAACTATTGTGTATAGGATATTCCGCTCTTGCTATTTGCATTGTCTCCATAGCAGAGCCCTCGAGTTTGAAGACAAATTTTAAATGGCTCCGCTCCGGAGCCCTCGAGTGCAAAGGGTTAAATACATATTGACCTTAAATCAATTTCGTAAATAAGAAAAAATTCGTCTTAAATACAGATGGTCAAAGTTGCACAATATATTTTACTGATGGGTTGCTATTTTATTTAAGTTTCTCTAGTTATAAAATAATATTTCACTGGTAAAAGGGCTAGTTGGACCAAATGTTATAACTAATTCCATTTAAAATATGAAAAATATCATAAATGAACTGTTCTTTTATTGGTTACTGAAGAGTATAAAGTGAATCTGACGCTAAGCAACCCAGTCTTAAACGTATTGTGAGATCCGATAAGGTAGATCCACGATTAGGATTGTGAACCGGCCACATCATAATACGTTGCGATCGGTTTCTCGTTTGAACAATACAATAAGCTTGACTTTGAAGAAGTTCACCTTGAAAATCTTTGAAACATTCTGGAAACGTCCGATAATAAAATTTCCTCGCTAAACTTATATATTATTATAGACCAATTTATTTCTAAAAATGGCTATACATACTCCAATAATAAGATATATTTAGCCATACTAAACTTTTATATTCAATACAAATTTTATTTTATTTACAAAGTATATTTATGATCATATATATTTAATCTATTTATTGTGTATTTAAGTAATTATACAATATGTATTTAATGAATATTTAATTAATGAGATAAATAAATATGCTATCTTTTAGAGGGTTACACCACCCTTGAAGACTTCAAAATAATCGATTTTTTTAGATTGAAAGATAGTTTATAGTCTTAAAAATAAGATTCTAATAGTTTAAATAAAGAATTCGATTTTTTTTACGAATTTTAAGTCAGTTTAGTAGAGCGCGCCACAGCGCCGTCGAATGGCTTCGGAGACATCGACGCGGCTGAACTACTGAGAAGGTAAAAGAATCAGGATTAATAGGTATATACTTCGATATATTTTATTAATACGTTATCTACTAATCTAGCAGGTTTTACACGCAAAACAATAACGAGTTTTAATGCTGTTAATATGGTGGTCTGTTTCGAACGCTCAGGAAGGTTGGAAAGAGCGAGCGCCGATTCAGTTGCCTAAATTCGGTGGAGAGTTTGACACGCGGGACAGACACGCGCCGTACGCCACGTAGGAGACCCTCCCATTTGAGTCGACGTCGCCCTCGTGGGTGACGGCGAGAGCAAGAACGTACTACTACGCAGAATGGCGCGACGAAAGGGCTCGTTGTCCCTTCGCCCACGTACACCCTGTGTACGAGGCTCGATGCGCGATACGAAACGCGGTTCGCCAATGCGCCAAGGGCGCGCGAGAAATGCCCTTTGTAAGGTGACCTGACGCCGGGTTCTCCCCCCACCCCTCCCAGGCCAGAGTAGAGCTACACTCTCCTGATGACGGACCTGTTGTCACCTGAAGGTCCTTTCTCGGACCCTCTGCCGCACGCGCACAGTGGTGCTGCGGGAGAGGACTTCTCTGCCCCGAACGCTGAGTCCTTCGTCGGACCGAGAGGGTGCCACGTCAGCGACTTACTTTCACCTGTCGGCGTTAGTCAGTCGGTGTGTGCCCGAGGCAAAGGTGTACCACACAGGCCTCCGTACGAACCGCCTTGCCGTCGGCGTATATGGTCCTTCATTGGTACAACGCGACCCGTCCCCCCCCCCCCC
>NW_014554942.1:21204-35504 GCF_001313825.1 Dinoponera quadriceps | reverse complement strand
CCCCCCCCATCAACGACCCACACGTTGCTGCTGACGATGGGAGTCGGTTGTAACAACCAATGTGACTTTGCTCTTGGATCTCAACGACCCACGGATGCCGACGACGGAAGTCGGGGACACTCCGCGAGAACGACGCCAGTGCCTCGCGAAGTCTCTTTTCCCCCCCGCCGCCGGCGACTGAGCGCTCCGGCGAATATCCTCAACCCCGAAAAAAGTAGATATCGGAGACTCCCGGGATTACCCCGTCCTAGAAACGAGTTGCCAAAAGCTTCGCGGAAAACATTGAGTCGTAACAAACGATGATCCGCACCGAACACTGGTACCAAGAAAAAGTTATCACTAACAAAAATGATTCGTTAGTAGACGTATGCTCACTGTTCTGTCGACTTGTGTGCAATAACAGATGAGAACAGTCTCTGCGAGCACTCCTACGAAGTGCTCTTATATATCCGCCAGCGAGCAAACTCGCTCGCGGGCTGATCACCCGGGCGGCGCGCCGCCTCGCGGCGTGCGCCGCTACCTACAGCGGCGAGAGTCCAGCGCGCGCGAGACCATCTCGCCTGTCGCACTGCAACCCGACAGTCCAGCTTCGCTCGATCCGCAACATGGTCAATAGCATCAAAAACATCTTCGAGCGGTAAAATTCTCCTAGATATACCGGCAGACATTGTTGTTTGCAATTTTAATGATGGATTGACGAACATAATGGAAATTACGCAAGTGTTAAGCATGACTATTGGCCACAATTGTTACCATTTTTGCACCAATGCGAACGCTCGACGCGTGAAGGCTGTTGAGCGCTTGATGTCTGTTGCCGCCAAAGACGCATGGAGATCGTTTAAAATAAGCCGAAAGGAAGAAGAGGTGAATATTAACTTAGAAGGACAGCTATATGGTGCACAGTAAAGTTAAATTTGATATTTTGCACTTTAAAGACAAAATATTGTATGCGTTTAAAACTAAACTTTAAACGCGTTTTTCTCGAAATCACTTTTCTAAAATTGGCGTTGCGGGGATTTTATAAACTACTTAACCGGTTTACTTCAAATTTTAACAGAATTTTCTAATTGATACAACGTAAAGAAGTACATAAAGATTTTGCTATATATTAAATACTTTTTTATCGATATTTTATCGGTATTTTAACATGAAATTTTTAGCCGGAAAACGAACCTTTTCCTTAAGTGCTCACCATCTTCACAAAAATCAATATTTTGAAAAACCCCTACGTATTTCTTTTGATCACATCATGTAGAAAATAAACACTTTTAATATCGTGGTCTAGGTCACACTATGTCCTAGAACCTCGCCAAACCGATTGGACTGACGTCGTCAATCAACCTACCGTATAACGCCTCCAGAGCCACCATTTTGTTTATGACGAGAAGTTAAAAAATATCATTTCATTCTTATAATGTCATTTAATAAAAGCTTTATAACAGACTTTTCATTTACTTCATCGTTTGACCAAAAAAATTTCCCAAAAACATCTATCTTTTTCTGGCTGTTAGGATGATATAATCCCTTAAATCAATCCTGATTAATCTGTCATAATTGTGGAAAGATTGATAAAAGCTTGAACAAAAAGTTGCTCAACAAACCTCACCCTATCTTTAATAATGTTTAGTTAACGATAATTGAAGTTAATGTGTTTTGTTCGCAAATCATATATATATACACAGGATATGTTTCCGCTCATGTGCAGATTGAAGGGGTTAAACTAATCGAAAATGTTGACACCATTATGTAAAATTCACTATGGTTAACGAAGAATTTATGTAAAATTCACTATGGTTAACGAAGAATTCATAGTTCAGTTTGAACTAATAAGCGAATGAGAAGCGGTAGGCCGAACACATTAAAAGAAAGATGTCTTCGACCGTGCGCGCAATCATACTTGCGAATTGCGGCTCGCCGCGTTTCTCCGCGGAATCTGTGTTACCCTACGTCGCTGTGTCTCGTAGCTTTAGGCGGGTTCCATCCACCGCATCGCGCACGTTAGTTTGCTTATCCATTTTCTTTAATAACTAGAAACTTGACGTGGTGGATCGAAAAATGATTTTGATCATGTTTTTCAACTCGACCTATGGTATCCATTTTATATGATTTCAGACGCATTACGCGAGACAATCTGTATATATTGAGCGCGAGCATGACATAGCAAACTGCACACTGGTCACTATGCTAACAGTCCCGGGTTCGATCCTAGTAGAAGCCAAAATATTTATGCTCGTATCTTCTCTCGGAAGACAAGGACAAACCACGGAGAGTATCCTTACCAAGAAAACCTCTCTAAAATAATTTGCCGTTGGGAACCGGCGTTAAACTCTAGATCCCATATGCTTGTGTATAATCAACGTTTACACCACATGCATATGAGACAGGTCACCACGCTTCTGCAAGAAGCAATAGGATACAAAAAGATAAGTAAAATAAAAAGATAATAATACATATGTATATATAGTGTTCAGCGCAACGGTCCGCACAACTTTTGAGACTCTTCCGATAGTTTAAAGGAAAGGTTGACATAAGATGAACATTCATCTGTTTCATAAACTATAACTCGCAATTAAAAAATATTGAAAAAAGTTAGAAATTCTGTTTATAAACGGCCAGGCTTCAATAGCTCACATACGTGATTGATTAATTTAATTAAAAATTTTCTAATTGGTGATATAGCAAAAAGGCTCTAGGCACTGGTCAATGTGAGTGGATGCATGTAGCATATTTCTGTTGATTGTCAACTATGAACTTCTTTTATTAATATATCTTTTTAATGAATAGTGAATGACGGGTAAAACTTTCGGAAAGTTATTTAGAGGGATAGCCTTTACCACATATACCACATATACCACATATATCAATATCAAAATTATCGATGATCGGTCCCCTGTTCGGTACTTTTATCAATTATTTTAATTCGAAAAAGTTGACATGTTATTGATATTTGGTAAATGTAGAAGAAATACTTGTGAAACTTTAATTTTGTACAGACAGCGATATCTAAATAGAAATCATTCACCAGAGAAAATTTCGAAACATTGAACAGCAGAGAGCGAGCGTGGCGTAACAGGTAGTGCACTGGTCTGCCAGCGGCCCCGGGTTCGATCGATCCCGGCAAAATATTTACGTTCGCATATCCTCTCGGAAGGCAATGGCAAACCGCCGAGAGTATCCCTGCCTAATAACCTCTCTAAAAACGTCGCCGTTCGGAACCGGCGTTAAACTGTAAACACTATATGCTTATGTATAATCAACATGCACACCACAGGCATATGAAAGAGGTCGCCTACGCCTGGACACAGGTGTGACACTAAAAGAAGAAGAACAGCAGTTGCAGATAACGGAACAGTTTCATATTGGAAAACCAGAAATTCCTAATAGAAGTTGCGTAGTTACGAATAATAATGCTTCTGCAATAGTATTAGCTTATTTTCACTTAAATCCACATATGTCGATTTGAGTTGTAGCTGTTGAAACAAATATATCAGTTGGAAATATACACAAAATAACAAAAGGCAATAAATATCATCCGTTTAAGTTGACTTCAGTACATTTAAATACAGTTGACAAGATACGAAATTTAGAATTCACAACATGGTTTGTTACTATTTGTGAAGAAGATCCTTATATTTAGAATTACTACTGTAATCAAAAGTATCCGAAATTTATTTTCTTTTTAATCGCGAGAAAACTGTAAATCAAATCCGTTTGCTTTCCTAAGTTAGCACACACATCCTTCACATTTGCTGAAAAAATCATTCCTTCAGATAGTTTGAGAGTGGCAGTTGTTTATGTCAATGAAAATTTTAGTACGCTGCGATTTTTGCGATGTCGAAAAATATGGAACAAAGAATTTGTTTCAAATTTTGTGTTGCAAACGAAATTTCGTTCGCAAACGAATTCAAAATGTTGCAAAAAGTTTATGGCGATGATTGTTTATCGAAAACAGGTACGATTAAGCAGTTTAAGAGGTATCACGAAGGTCGAGAATCTGTTGAAATCTACCCACGCTCTGGAAGATTATCAACGTCAACGGATGATGCTCACATTGAAAGTGAAATAATTGGTGCTCGAAAATCGTCGATTGACTGTGCAGCAGACAAAATTGGAATATCATTTGAATCGTACTAGCACATTTTGTCCAATGTACTGTACATGAAATGGATCGCATCGCGCTTGATTCCGAAAATTCTGAATTTTCTTTAAAAAGATAATCGAGTGTTGATATCGTCTAAGGTGATTTCTACGGTACCCAGAGACAGCACATACATAAAACGGATTATAACTGGTGACGAAACATGGGGTTTACTAATACGACGTCGAAACAAAGCAACAATCATTGAAATGGCGTTTGGAAAATGAAGCAAGTCCGAAGAGAGCTTGCCGTTTGCAGTCAAATGTCAAGGTGATACTCACGGTTTTCTTCGATCACCGCGGTGTTGTGCACCAGAAATTCCTTCCAACTGGTTGAAAAGTTAATGGAAAATACTACTTGCCCGTCATGAAACGTTTACGCGAAACAATCCGTAAGAAACGGCGGGAATTGTGGGAAACCAACTCGTAGATTTTACACGACAACGTACCATCGCATGCCTCGACACTGGTACGTGAATTTCTGACAAAGAACTCAACAATTGTCGCTCCGCAAGCACTAGACATGGCCACTTGCGACTTTTTTCTGTTACCCTACTGAAAAAAACCACTTCGCGGACAGCGTTTCGAATCGATTGAGGACATCAAAGAAAAATCGCAGCGTGAACTGGCCATACCGTCTGCCGCGTATGAGCGATGTTTCCAGGACTGGATCAAACGCTGGCGTATGTACATTGCAAACAATAAGGTCTATTTTAAAGGAGTCTGTAAGAATTATTTTTAGTAGGGATACTTTTCGATTTCAGTAGTATATGGACGGATGAGTCAAAATATACTAATAAACGGTATTTTCTGGTAATCAGAAAATCCATATCGGACTCGAGAACGGAACTTTCAAGTTAAAATAGGTTTTCATTTTTTTTAATATTATAACTATTCATAATTTCTTTTCCTCCTTTACCTTTTTTTTATTTTTTTTTGGTATGGAAATTAATATGTGGTGCGGCATACTAGATTGTTATTTAATTAGACCATATTTTTTCAAAGGAAATTTAGCATCGCATCGATATCTGCACTTTCTTAATACACAATTGCCGGAGTTAATGCGAAATATTTCCTTTGATGTAAGGAGTGTTCTTCCAACAGGACAGTTACTTAGCCCATAATGCACGAATAGTTCACAATTATCTTCAGGATATTTTTGGAAATCTTGTTATAAGTATATAAGTATATATGGACCTGTCCGATGACTGGCTCTTTCTCCGGATATTGCTTAAATAGATTTCTTCTTATGGGCATATTTTTAATCTGTTTTTATCAAATACTATTTAATAATATTCAAGACCTTCAAGAAAAATATTTAATATACAACTTGTGCAACTTTGGATCCAAATAGTTTATTAACTGCTACACATAGTAATTTATTAAAAGAGCAAAACATTTTCTTACATAAGTTACAATTTTTCTTTATTTTTATAAATAATAGTGACATACTAGATAGTGCGTTGATTTTGTTTTAAAGTCCCCTACAATATTATGTAAAAAAATAGCATGGTGCTATTTAAAAAATTCAAGGTGGCCTCGATATTTTATGAAAAAATATCTTTTCAATTTTTCCCATTTTTTCAATTATATATATATACGTGTGTGTGTGTGTGTGTGTGTGTGTGTGTGTGTGTGTGTGTGTGTGTGTGTGCATATTTTTATGAGCGCGAGCGTGGCGTGATAGACAGCGCACTGAACTGCCATGCTTAGAGGTCCCAGGTTCGATTCGTGGCAGAGCCAGAAAAATTTTCATGCGCTCGTAGCTCCTTTTCAGTGGTCTGGTAAACCTCTAAAGAGTATTTCATGCCATGGAAATTTCTCTTTAAAATTTTTTTAAATTACGAATTCTAGTTTGCATGAAACATATGAATGTTCACTTTATAACAATTCTTTTAAATTGACTGAAGTGTTTCAAAAATCATACGGAGCGTTATGCTGAATACTCTCTCTGTATACATATACAATATATATATTATACATGAAACATATAAATATAAGTTTATGTACATTTAGTTTCTCTCTGTATACATATACAATATATATATTATACATGAAACATATAAATATAAGTTTATGTACATTTAGTTTTAAACTGATTGTTATATTATCAATTTAGCTAGTTTTATACTTTTATTCAGTTTTAAACTGGTTTTCATATTATCAATTTTGAAAAGTATGGCTCAATTTGACGTGAAAGTTAATACGTTGCCAGTTCTGGGAAAATGCAAGAAAAATTCTCAATATGCAACAAAAGTATTTGTTGAACATTACGGAATTCAAAAATCGTACATGACATTTGTTCGTCAACGGTTCGTCTACGTGTAATCGTTTATGTGTGCGTAGTCAATTAAATACAATTAGAAGACATAAAGAAAAACTAGTGGTTAATTAGAATAACAGTGTTAACATTCTCGAGGCAATTGAAATAAATCCACATGTCATTCAACGTGAATTAGGAAAACATATGGACTTACACGATTTTCATTACAACAGATACTGAAGGAACGGTATTTTTTATCATTTAATTTTGACCCAAAAACTATTGGAAGCTGATATGAGCGTCGATTAATATTTTGCGAGCGAATGCATGATGGTAAATGATTCATTTTCGCAAAATATTCTTTTATCTGATCAAGCACAATTTACAAACACTGGGCATTTGAACAGTCATAATATACGCTATCCTAATTTACCTACTATTAATTTACCAACGCTGGTCAAATGAGAATTCTCATTGGATACGTACAATTGCTGTCCGATATCGTTGGCCACTAAATATATGATGGGAAATAATTAATTATTTTGTAATGGGATCATACTTCTTCGACGGTACAGTTAATACTGAATCATATTGTGATCTAATGAGCAATCATTTTCTTTTCTAAAAAAATGACCACGTAATGTGAGGAGAGAAATATTGTTTCAACAAAAGAGTATATCTACTCATTTTTTCAGAACTAGGTGTACTATTTTAAACGAAATATTTGGTGACAGATAGATAGATCGGAAAAGTTGTGTTCAATAGTCCCCCTTCCTCCCTTCCCTTCTCTATTCACCTAGCGTTTGAACTATATTTTAAGGAGATATATCAAAAATAAATGTAATAAGTCTTCTTTCTTACGGCGAAAGAAGACTTAAAACGAAGAAGACGTGAAACTTACATTAACATGATCCAAGAAATGTTTAAAATTAAACAAAATTTTGTAGAAAGAATTAATAAGCATTTAGATGAGAATAGTCAATAGTTCAAACATTTAATAAAGTTAAAAACTGAAAAAATATGACATTTTTTATTTAATTTTCGGTTTTATCATTAATTTGAATGCAGTCTACTTTAACACATTCACGGAGGGGCCAATGATGAAAAATAATTACCTGATGCTGAAAATTTTGTAATTGTTAAAAAGTCTCCTCTTATATTGGTTAAAACATTTTATATTATATTTTACCTCATTTTGAATTTTTTCTCCCCATTTATTTAAAAGTACCTAGGAAAAGGTGGACACAGCGTCCATACCGGTACGGCCAAATGGTTTTCTAGTGTCGACAGTCGCAGTGAACGTATTAAAGTTTATAACTCCATATATAACTTGTGATAAAAATATTTTACAAAGAAATGTTCCAGGTAGAATTTATTTATTTTCTCCTGTAGAATATAAATATGTAATATTTTATAAGAGGTTCCATTGAAAATTATGAAGTTATCACCGTTCCTTTGAAGGGGGAACGGGGGCGATTTTATGTTTACGTAGTTAGAAAGTCTCCTCATATACATGAAACTTTCACATGAATAATTTTTGATTCGACAAATATATTTAGACTTATTGGCTTGTTACATTTTACATGGGTCACCCTGTATATGTAATATATATAGGGCGAGTCAGTTAAAGTGTAACAAACGTATATCTCAGTAATAAAACATTTTCCAGAACAATGTATCATATAAAAATTATTTGATTTTGAGGGATGCACAAGATGATATCATTGGTTTGACTACTGATAGTCTTTTGAAGGTCACATGAAGGTCATCTTCAATTTCTTAAATGGAAACTCCTATTTTTTATTGTATATTTTTGTAGTTTACTACAAGAGCTTTTCAAAACACTGCAATATTATAAAATATTTTGCATTAAGTACTTTTCGAATTAGAAGGTTTGAAAATTGCAATACCGCCGACATTAGCCCTACCCAAAGTAGGTATAAGGACCTCACGATTCGTCATTCCCGTAGTATTTTCTAATTACAAACGCTCTCTGCTATGTGTGTGTGTGTGTGTGTGTATCTGTATGTCAACAGAGATGAGGCTCTGTCCGTCACTTCCGTAGTATTTCTTGATTCCAAACCCTCTCTGTTGTGTGTCTTGATAGTGTTTATGCCGGCGGTACTGCAACTTTCAAATCTTATAACTCAAAAAATATTTAATGCAAAAATATTTTATTAGAATGTTTTGAAAAACTCTCGAGATGAACTTTAAAAATAAGCAATAAAAAGTAAAGGATTCCACAAAAAAATTTAAAGTGACCTTAACGTAACCTTCAAAAGACTATCAATAGTCAAACCAATGATACAATCTTATGCATTCCTTGAAATCAAACAACTTTTGTACGAAACATTGTTCTATAAAATGTTTTGTTTCTGAGATTATGTTCGTCATCCTGCACACACACACACACACACAGAGAGGATGTTTGATAAATCATAGATTTTGATAGGAGGTGGCGCTCAAATTGCAATTTTGATATTATGTGGCATTTGCCATTCTTTGTAAACATGCACAAAAAGGTTACAAGTAGATCTGTAAAAGAATACATTTTTAACAGCTTTCAAAAGCGGATAAGTTTGTGTTGTTTTTCTATAATGTGGAAAAAAATCAATTCCATATGTTGAAAGCCAAATTGGTCGAATTGCACAACGAATTGCTCTTCCATCCATTCTATTCTCCAAATTTGGCTCTCTGCGACTTCTTTCTCTTTCCAAACATGAAGAAATGGCTCGCTGGAAAAAGATTCGCATCGAAAGAAGAGGTCGTCGCTGAAACAAACGGCTATTTTGCAGAAATCGAGAAATCGTATTATTTTGGAAGGCTCAAAGAAGTTGGAATATCGTTGAACAAAATGTATCTAGCTGAAAGAAACTATGGAGCAGGAGCGTGGCATACAGGTAGACAACGCACTGATCTATCCTGCTAGAGGTCCCGGTTCCCATTCCCGGCAGAAATAGAAAATTTTTCATACGCTCGTAGCTCGTCTTCGCTAGTCTGGTAAACTACCAAAGAGTAATCATGCCAGGAAAACTTCTCTTCAATTGCCGTTCAGAACCGGCGTTAAACTGTAGGTCCCATACTTATGTATAATCAACGTACGCACCACAGGCATATGAGAGAGGTCGCCTACGCCTGAACATAGGTATGGCACTTAAAGAAGAAAGAAAGAAAATAGATAGGCAAACCAGCGCGCGATAGTAGGAAATCCGTATAGCTTGCTTGATCGAAGAAATGGTTAACTACTGGCATGACTGCTTCTTAGCGGTGATGTCAAGAACCGGCCTCTTACAGTATACGAAGGAGAGGGAATGGTTTCTGTGTCTGCATGCCATATACATGTGCGCTCAGCACTGAGCTATACGAGTATATATAAGAGATATTCCGGTTAGTTTTAAGGACTCACTATAGGTGACTGTAACTACAAAATCTATTATATTTTGAAAGTTGCGTCATTTCAAAGCTTAGACATTTCTAAAAATAAGTTGTTACGTCATGCGCATTTGTAAACATAACTATACTTTTTAGTGCGATTAAAAATGAAACGTGATATAGAAAATTTTCGTCACTTATTATTTTACTGCTTTGATTCAAAGAAAACGGCTGCCGAAGCTAACCGATTCATCTCATAAACTTTTCCTGAGTCTGCTCCATCAGTTAAAACATATAAGTACTGGTTTTGACGATTCAAAAGCGGCGATTTTGATTAGAGGACAAAAAAACTTTCAGATCAACCAATAAAATTTAAAGATACCGAATTGCTGGCATTATTGGATGAAAGTTCAGTTCAAACGCTTAAAGAATTAGCTAAAGTATTAAATGTTAGTAAATCAATCGTTTAATTCTTATTGTTTACACGTAATGGGAAAGATTCGAAAAAAAGGCAAATAGGTTCCATTTGAATTGTCTGCAATGGCTATTCGATACCGTTTAATCACTTGCACTTATTGCTTTCTCGTCATAAAAAGAAACGGTTTTATATCAAATTATAACTAGCAATGAAAAATGGTTTCGGATCTACTATGATCATTCTAAGTGTAAAATATCGCGGGTAGACCCAAGCCAATCATAGACATCGACTCCAAAATACAATATCCACGGAAGTGAGGTTTTATTGTGGGATATGAAAGCCGTGTATTATGAGCTTCTAAAACGGAATTAAGCAATCACTGCTGAACATTATCAATAAAAATTAATCGATTTAAATCATGCTTTGAACCAGGCATGTTCAAACACACGGCAACGTTTTAGGGAGGTTATACGAGGCAAGTATACTCTCGGCGGTTTGCCATTGCCTTCGGAGGCAGGAGAGGAGATGCGAGCGTAAAATATTTTGGCTTTTGCTGGGATCGAATCCGAGACCGCTGGCATAATAGACCAGTGCGTTACCTGCTATGCCACGTTCGCTCTCTTCTATTTTCTTTAATAACTATCTATTTTCTTTAATAACTCGAAATTTGACGTGGTAGTCCAAAAATGACTTCAGCCGTATTTTTCAGCTTGACCTGATGTATCTATTTTGCATGGTTTCCAACGCGTTGCGCGGGATACCTTGTATATATAATTCCACTCATCGATAGGAAAAATAATTCTTTGTTGTTACAAAGTACAACATTCCAATATACAGAGTATCTTATGCACAAACCGTGCCAATCATCATAATAGTAGCTTATAGTTTAGGTAAATATCAATAAAAAATTCTCTACTATTTTGCAAGCAACCACGCAAAATTTTGAATTATTAATTATTGAAAATGATCATATACATTCTTTATTTAATAACTAAAAAATTTGCGTAATTATTTGCAAAATGGTAAAGGACTTTTTTTGTTCAGAATAGTTTAATTTATAAGTATATGACAATTGTTATACCTATAATAACAGACCCTAGTATATTGAACTTCGAATTTCGAACCTTGAACCTGTCACTAGGTACAACAGCTTTGTCATATACTCGTAGATTACGCCATTTTAGACAAAAAATTGTTTCATCATTTTGCAATTAACCATGAGAATTTTTGAGTTATTAATTAAAGAAGCTTTTATACATAATTATTTTCAATAATTAATAAGTCGAAATTTTGCGTGGTTGTTTGCAAAATGATACTAGACTATTTTTATTCATATTGATCTAAACTATAAATATTTGACAGTTGCCATGGCTTACCTTTGGTACTCTATATATAGAATGGCCATGGAGTACCTTTGGTACTCTATATATAGAATAAATAATTAAAATTATTAAAATTATTAAAAAATGAAGTAATAATTAGCATTGATTTTCGTTTGATACATTGTTTGATTGTACATTTAAGAGAGTCTAACATATACAGGATGGTCATTGACATTGTGTCTAAACGATTATATTTCCCCACTTCGATTCCGGCAATCATTTAATTTCCGTTTCAGTTCCAATACTTGAAACTTGCCAAATTCATTTTTAAGCTGTTGTACAAGCTGGTTTACTAGTATCAGAATGAACGATCTAAGCACCAAAGAAAGAGGGTTTTTTATCGAGTGCTTTTACAGTAAAGGCAAAAATTAAACTGAGGTGTATCGAGGATTCTGTACTAAATATGGATTTGAAAAAGTTTCAAGCAAAAGTCTGAAAAAGAAATGTATGATGTATAATAAAATAGCTTTTGCAGTTACCTACAAGTGGCAACAACTTATTTTATGTTTGTATTTGCAAGACATTTTATTAAAATCAACAAAATGGTGTTGTTGCCATTAAAACAGTTGTAATCGAAGTATCAAGAAAATCTGGTTGGAGCAACTAAATACCCGTCATTGCAGCAAAACAGATCATTCAATTGCATATTGGTTGCAACAACCACATAAGTTGTCCCGTATTTTACTATTAAATCTGGTTGGCACTACCTGATTTCTGTGTCGGCCAACTAGATTATATTTTCATTCCGTGTAGCATCCTATGTATAGCATTCCGAAAATACATTCGCAGCACTCCTACAACCATGTTGAACAACATTACAGGGAAAAAAAATTCTATTTGCATTAACTAAGAAGAGAACAACCAGATGTGTTTTAATTGAAGTAAACAGAATTTCTGTTTCTTATGACCCAAATGTGGTTCTTAACCCGCCCTCTCCCCGGCCCTTTTTGTTTCCTTTCTCGTTGATACAATCATACTTTTTTTCCGTATAATATTTAAAACTTTTCAAAAGCGATTGCAATTCTGTGTCCTCCGCACGATAACCGACGCGCAATAACAAAATATATACTATTAGTTCATGCACATTTTTGTCCTTATTTTAATGTGAGTTTAAATGAATAAAATATTATATATTCGTTTCATACGTAAAAAAATTTGAAAATTATCGTAAAAAATTTGAAAATTTTTTGTTTACAAAATGGTGTTCTATTCAATTTATTCGATTTATTTATTGCAAAGTAATGACCATTTATTTTAGACACAATCCTAATAATTGTTCTCTATTTGATTTATTCTCGAATAAAAGTTCTTGAAAAATTAGGAATAATTATTATTCAAGATATAATTAACGTAGATAAGCGACGTTATTATTGGGACAAATATCTCGGTGAGTTAATTCAAATTCTTAATTAATAACAATGTTGCATGAACTCATGAACAATCATAGAAGCATTCTCCCTATGTAGCGGACTATGTGGTCATGAAAAAACGAACGAACGAGATAATTTACGTTAAAATATCAGTCAAAGACCAAAATTATACGCTCTTCAGCTACATATTTCAAGTTATAGTTGGGACACAAATTGCTACATAACCCGATAATGTCAGCCGACTGATTTCACCAACATGCGGAATGCACTTTCGTCGCACGCGGTTGAATCGATTATTTATAAAACTCATTTGTATCCGCTCGCGTGCCGATAGAATGACCGACGATATTACGTGCGAACACCGCGCGTTTATTTACTTAAGACTAGTTACGTTACACTATAATCCTTTCGTTACAACGAGACGGCCGCGAGTAGGAGTACACTTGCCGCGAAAGCATCGCTGCTGCTCCGATACGCTGAAACACACGCGGACTCTGCGGAAACAAGTCCCTAAAAGTAAATTTCGTTACTGAAACAGTTTGGAAAAAAATAGCGTTTGTCATGTAGAACAACACATGTGTTTATTTGATAATTTCATATTTTTTTGGATAAAAGATTTATCTTTGTGGTAAATAGTATCCTGTCTTGCAATATTAAATTGTGGAGATAAATTATAAATGAAATTTCTATTTGATACTTATATAATATAATACAAATAAAATAAAATTAGATTTTTAACTTTAAAAGTCAGTTCACAATAATTTTATGATTAGAAATAATTAAAGACACAAATATACCTAGACAGAAATATTTAATTAAAATGCTAAATTTCTGAGGCGCAAAAATAATCATTGCAAAGAATTTTCTATGCAACTCCAGACCATAAAAAGAAATTTATGTATTTCTAAAATAAGTAGAAAAGATTGAATCATTGAAAAAACCCTTTATATATGAAATATGATTGTAAAATTGAATATTGTGAATGAATAAAAATTCAACAATTATTGCATTAATATTTTATACATGCATTTTTATAGATGCATTTTTATAAATGCATTTTATAAATGCATTTTTATAGATGTGATTTTGTAGGTGCATTTTTATAGATGCATTTTGCTAAAGATATTTTGCAGAACATCATATAGAACGGAAATTGATATATAATGCAGTTCCAATCATTTTTAATCAACCACAAATATAGAAAAGTCACATATTAACAGAAATAAATAATCATCATAGCAATTACTGTGTTTTATTAACCGTCGATATCTTCTGTATTTAAGAAATAGTATGTGTAATATTATCTAATTTATTTTGGAAGAAACGCAAACAATTAATTGTAGAACGGTAACAAATGT
>NW_014554942.1:5927-21086 GCF_001313825.1 Dinoponera quadriceps | reverse complement strand
TATTCTTAATTAATATATAATTTAATAATTTGTCCAAACTATCAATTGCATAATATATTAAGATGTTAATAAAATGATGTTATTTTTATGAGAATTACCCGGAGAAAAAAGATCATATATAAAATTTGCGCGTATATGACTATATAATCATATATATCCACAATGGAAAAATACTGTAAAATTATATCCACATACAATCGAAGTAAATGCTTCTGGCTATTTGTGCTTCTAACAGCATATGACATCAACATTTAATTAAATGGCACAACATCGTTTTTTACGTATAGACAAATATGATTATATATGTAACCATCATATATGGCCCAAGACAAATATGATTATATATGTAACCATCATATATGGGCCAAATTTATATATGTTTTTATATAATTATATATAATCGTATTTAATCATTTTCTCCAGGGTGTACAACTAAAATTATAATTATTCTATCATTTATAATAGATTTTCTGTTGAAATTTTCTTGATTTTCCTAATATTTCCAATTGGCTCTGCCATTTTTTTCAAGTTCAACTTCATCAGTACGCATAAATATAGTCAGTGGCCAAATTTTTGGAAGTAAGAAAACGGCAGAGTCATTCAATGGAATATGTGCTCGCGCTTACGCGGAGTTCAAAGTCTGACACGCCCGTCGCATCGAATGTTAATCTGCGCACGACGCGGCTGATGCGAACAGATCGCTTAGCTGGTAAGGTCGATGATGCAATCCGTCCGGGTGAGAAAGCGAGTCCTATAACTCGCGGTTGACCTTCGGAATTTTTATTTCCGCATGCCACACGCTATCCTGACCTTTCGAATTTCTACGGGTTTCCGGAGAGCGAAAAAATGCGAGATTGACCACGAGGAAGCAATCAACTTCTCTTGTCATTTTTTCCTTTTTTGCAATCTCGACCATTGTAAGAGTGATCGAATAGTAGTCTCGACCGCAACATAAGTAGCAGCAGCAACAACGGCAGCAACAGCAGCTGTGGAGCTGCAGCAAGCAAGGGGAAAGTGCATAGCTGCATGAAGTTGTAACTTGCCGAGAGCCGCTGTAACGTATTAGTGGCGAGAGAGAGAGAGAGAGACAAGAAGAACGGGCAGGGAAGTAGGGGGCAGGTAGAAAATCCTCTAATGTAAACGCTATATTAATATCCTTCTTCGATGCTGATGAGACTGCCGTAAATGAAAATAATAAAAGATTTTTATCAATTTTTTAAAATTCATTAAGCGTCTTTTTGAGATTCACCAAAAGTCTCGCCTTACTTTCTATTACATACATACTAACGCGATGTGCAGATTGACCGTTTCTTATTGCGTTTACATCGAACAAGTTCATAAAAACGACATCGTGTCGCTTTCACGTTACATCGATGTCACAAGTCGCGCGATACTATTGATCAATTTTCAGCCGAAATTTCGAGAGAGCGTAATGTAACAGCTCACCGAGTCCCGATGCGCGCGGCAACCATTCGAGGCTAATCGCACTTCAAAATTCGCTTAACCGTAGAGTTATATCCGAGTCGTAGTTGATATTTGGACGCTCTTAATGTTTCTGCGTTTACTTAGATAACATGTAGACAATGTTTGCCTTAGATGATTTCAGATTCATTTAAATGAAGATAAGATGAAAATTCTTCTGATAAATCTCATATCAAACTACTGTTTGTGAAAAGTGACTTGCCTGGCGGTTACGACTGTCGACTCTTCAAGGGCCTGTCATAGTGAAGCGTCATGTAACTAGTCTATTGTGATTGGTCCATTAGGAGTTGACAGTCGTAATCGGCAGTCAAGTTTACAGTCGACAGTTTAATACGGGATTAAAGTGGATTGATCAATTGAAACAAATGGTCTGTTCTTTTTAATTATATTGCTGAATAAGTGTATACTAGTGCAATAAGTTAGAATGAGACAAGTATATTTGTATATAGAGGCAAAACCAAAATTTGTTATTTCGTTGGAATCTACTCTCCAATCCATAGTCTGATACGGGCTTCACGCATAAGTCTATACTACTTCATTCATTTTATCGAAAAATGGGTTCATAATATAGACCATAACTTAGTTTCAGACAGTTTTTAAATGAAATAACATGTTTTTTATCTAAGATGAGAATGAATATATTTTATATTTCTTCCATGTAAATAAAGATAGAGATGATTTATTCATCTGGAGAATTATTTAAATAATTTTATCTAGATACCAGCAAACACTGCATGTAGACTAGTAAAAACTTACTTTGATGATACACTTACGAACTTGTCTCTTGAATCTTCAATTCTATAAATTTAATTTCAATGTTACCTTGAAATTGTAAATATTCTTCCGATGTTTCAATTATAAAATTCACATGAGTATTATTAACCCTCTGAATAGCAACTGAGGGTCATTTATGTCAGAGCCATTGTAAGAAACACTCGTATCTCGAGAATAATCAAATTTACACTTTATTATTTTATAGTTTATTTCCCTAAAAAGAGTTAACGGTGGGGGAAACTCACACCTCGAGAATTGCTGGGAAACTCTAGTATCTTGCCGAATGGCGAGCAGTTGAAGTCGCATATGGACACGACAAACCTGGTTGCCAGTTGATGTTAAAAAAGCACGTGTTAGTTGCAGCTTGCTGCCGCATATACCGGACATATCAACCTGCATGAGAGCGTCACGTGAATGTGAAACGAAAACGGACGTTGCGGCATTGATGGATTCGCATTTGGCGAATCGCCCAGCAATAAGCCACTTTTATTCGCCAATGAAGTCGATTAACTCGGGGAGGATGAGTCGCGTTGAAAGCGGTCGCGATGACTAATAGAGGCGAGCAACATATCTCGTTAGAAAAATGCGGATTATCTACACGAAATATATCTGAAAAATTCAAGAAAAGCATAACTCGTTTTCATCTCTATCAGAAAATTTTCCGGATATTGCAGTAGCATTTCACGTAATAAGTAGGATAGTCTGCATGGCTGTGCGCGTGCAAGTATATGTGAATGAGAGCCACTTTGTGGTAAACACAATCGTGAAGATTGTCGAAATTTTTAGCAGGACGCGATGATAACGAGGATGGCGGATACATTCCGCTAGGATGATTTAGCGATTGATCAATGTAACTATATTACTACAAATTCAAACGTAATTCTTACATATACAAAAGTATAGTCACGCATATATACCCGTGTTATTTTGACACACGTTTCATCTGTGTTATATTATACAGTTAAATACATACGTTTTATACGCCTACGTATTAAATTATATATTTAAAATATATAATATACACGTATGGATTTAATATTTCTTTATTTTCTTCCACATTTTCAAAAAATATATATACTATTAATTAACGATGAATGTAGTGAATTTTATTGACAAAATATGTTGTATTATATTAGGTTGGTGAAAATGAAATGGCCGTTTTCAGTGTTTTGAATTTCCCACCCCTATAAATTACGTTTCTTTCATATAGAGGATGGTGTATATATACTGTGTGAAAAGTACATGATCCACATGTGATTTAGCGCACGTAACTTTATTTCTATATTGTACTGTTAGTCATAGAAGTTTGCATTAACGCTGTGATGGAAAATAGAGAAATTCGTATAATTTACTTATACGAGTCAAACTTGGTCATACTGCAGCCGAGGCAACGCGTAACATTCATACTGCATTTGGTGAAGGTACTGTAAGTGAAAGAACGACAAGACGTTGATTTGAATAATCTCGTTCTGGAGACACAAACCTCGACAATTTGTCTCGCAGACACGCACCTTCCGTCATTGATGACGTTGTTTTGAAGAAGATGGTTGTAACAGACCCAAGGTTAACAGTCTGAAAGATTGTCAAAAGATTCGAAGTTGATCATTCAACTGCCGTCCGATATTTAAACAAGTTGGGAAAAGTGAAAAAGTTGGATAAATGAGTCCCCCATGAAATCATAGAGAGAGACAAATTGAGACGTTTGAAGATCTGCATTTCTTTGCGGTTGCGACAGAATACAGATGGAATTTTACACAGGATTGTAACTTGTGATGAAAAATGGATTTTGTACGACAACCACCAACGTTCTGTGCAGTGGTTAGATGCGAATGAGGCTCCAAAATACATCCCAAAATCGAATCTTCATCCCAAGAAAATGATGGTGTCTGTATGGTGGTCTAGCGAAGGTAAGGTTCATTATTCACTTACCAAACAAGGTGAGATTATAAATTCTAATAAGTACTGTCAGGAAATTGCCACCATGCACCAAAAACTGTGCGCTCAACAGCCAGCATTGATCAACAGACACGGTATGTTGCTGCTGCACGATAACGCTAAACCACACATTGCAAAACAAACCGTTCAAAAACTCGCCGAATGAACATTGTAGTTCTCCTTCATTCTCCCTATTCTCTAGACATCTCACCAACAGATTATCATCTTTTCAAGCATCTGGATACGTTTTTGGCGGGCAAAAATTTCAATGAAGAAAGAAATGTGAAAAATGCATTTAAGGAGTTTATCAATTCACACTCTCTAGATTTTTTTAGAAAGTGCATTGATGCATTTGGATCACGTTGGCAGAAGTGTATTGAAGTAGGTGGAAACTATTATGATTAGTTATGTAAATTTTAAATTTGAAAAAGTTTCAACTTTATATTTATAAACGGCCATTTCATTTGCACCAACCTAATTTATATATATAGATAAAATGTCATGTACATAATTATTATCAACTGGAAAATTCGATGAGTTTTAATTAAATTTAACATTAAAAATTAGATATTAGTTAGGGAAAAAATCCCTAGCGTGTTTGTTTTTTGAACTTTTTACCGAAAAATGCTAAGAATTTTCTGCCCAATTTATAAAAAATCTTTTCTTTATAATTATACATATTTACATTATTTGAAAGTACCTCCTTCCTATTCTTTCATTTTTACACATGCTGTACTACGTATCGTATTATATATACTAAAACATGTGAAATTACACGTTTAAATATATAAATTTATATATGTATGTGGTAAAGCATGTAATTTTTACACAGTAATCAAATTGCACTCATAAATGTATAATTTTACAAATACAATGTATATTCACACTTTGATTTGCAGTGTGAATGTCGACAGCGTCGTATCGATGTTTATTCGCGCGGCAAACTCTCGCTGATCGCACTGGTCTCGCGCACGCGAGCACACGCACGCGCACGATTCAGGATTACAAGGAGTGTTTTTTGCATTTCGCGCGTAGATTACACAACAGCTTTTACCAATCGTGTTGTAGACAGTAACCGGCAACGGCAGTTGCGAAAAAACTAGTTTACTCGGTCTGTGCGATTCTATGAGCGCGCACCACCGGTATGGTGATCACGCGGGGTCAAAATCCGATGAGAAATTTCGACAGCGATTTCGGTATTCGACAATGCAAATTACTTTGATACGCGCCTGAGAGAATGCCTTTAATGTTTTAAACTATCAAAAGAGCATGATGATAACTTTATTTAAGGTTGCGAAATTACGTGTGTCGCTACGGTATTTTCGACGAGTGAACTTTGAACGTAAATTGCACATACGACTCTAACATCTTTAATATTCAAACTGTCAAAACGCGATAACAGCAACTTTTGGTATACGACTCTAACATCTTTAATATTCAAACTGTCAAAACGCGATAACAGCAACTTTTGGTATATAGTAAGTATCAAAGAAAAGCCTGATCAATGCGTGATACAAGAAAATTAGTGATGATTTTGATTTTTCTCTTTACACAAAAATTTTTTTTCCAGAACCTACTAGAATTAGCTTTAATGTCTCCTAACGACAGAACAAACCGTTCGTGAATATATACAATGCTATCTTACACACACACACATATATATATATATATATACATATCGGTTTTGTAACGTCTTTCGACGTTGTCCGACAATCCTCACACGTATATCATTGTGGTGCGCACGCTGATTATACACAACTAAATGGGACCTACAGTTTTAACGCCGATTCCGAACGGCAATTTGCGTGAGGTTTTTGGCAGAGATACTCTCTCGATGGATTGCCAGCCAGTCCATTGGAGAGGAAACACTAGCATATGAAAATATATTAGTTGTACCGATAGGCGAACCCGGGAACTCTAGTATAACAGACCAGTACGCTGTCTGTTACGCCACGCTCGCGCTCTGCTATCCTTTTTGTGAATATAATTAGCATTCAATGTATCGATGAATCGACAATATGCATTAAAAAATTATGAAATGTAAAAATAGATGTAACATTATTTATAAATATATTTATAAATATTACTATTACTATACAATATTACAATATTTATAAATATTACTATTACTATACATGTTTGCATTAATTCACAGTGTCGTTTTTTTAACGTTGCAAAGAAATTATGATATGCATCACACGCTTTTACCAATTTTTATTAAGATTTTTATTAAAATATTAATATTAAGTCAATATTAATTACAGATTTGTCCAATGAGACACATGTTCACGTAATGAGGAGCGTTAATAGTGTGAGATTACATGGAAATCTATAAGACTGATCTACGAATGTAGACGTGACGCATATTATGTAAAGACCTAAATAGATTTTCGGCAAAAAAAAACTTGGCTGAATTTATTTAACAATGAATGAATTTATTTAACAATGAACAAATCGAATGAACGTTTTCGAAAAAAAAAACAGATTTTCGAGTTCTTATAAACCAGATTTGATTTTTATAATTGGAGATTCTGTTTCTTTCAACCAAAATGCGTTTGTTCATTGTCAAATAAATTTAAGCATATTATTTTCCATGTATAAAACTAAATTATCTGCGAAACTAAAATTATCTCCGATTATTATTTAAATTATTATCTGAAAACTGGATTCTTTTTTATTATGGCTGTAAGTCCTTGAAGAAGCACACTTACATTTGAGAGAATCGAGAAAAGATCAGAGGCAGGATAGTCCGTTACTTGCTTTTCTATCGGCGATTAATAACATGCCCATGAGCGAATACATCCGATATCGTTTTGTTTTGCCGTTTCTCATGCAAAGTGAATCGAACATACGTTGAGAAGTTCCGTCTAGCTAAAAATTGAAAACCGTTAATCGGTCCAATACGAATAAATTAACCTATTAAAAAGATATTTGAGAGAAGAAGCGAATATGTGCTATTTTAATAAATAATAAAGTGTTATCGGTGCTTAATGAAATATCACATTTTGCTCAATCACAATTAACGCTCTGCTACATATATTCGAATTATTAATTACAACTTCTCCACGATTTACCTGCCATTTTCTTCTGGCAAAATCTAACACCTTTTAGGTTATTTAATGAATAAATGTGGCAATATTACAAGTATTTATTCTGTCGAATAAGTATGACGGCACGAAAACGGCACGAAGTACGGTCGCACGTCGTTATGTTCGAATTAGATCCGATAGTGATATATCGCGTCTATCGCGTGAGAGTAAACCGGCACTCGTCGCGACTGTTAATCTATCCTCCATCGGATTACGCGCAATGATTGACAAATATTTGACGAGAGACGAGCTCACGAGCGCGAGGAGAATTTTGAAATGGTGATACGAACGATTTTTCTAAATTTCTTTAAATGAAACCTCACTCGAAAAGTAAAATGACCAGCAAGTTACTCGAATTCAAGTGGTTTTTCGCTCATGTAAAGTGAATTCTCCATTCTGAATCGTCGAGCAAATATTTTCGTTCAAAATTAAAGAGTGAAACTGATATACTTTACCGTCATACAACATATTTATTCAAGTATTGGGAGTACAAATTAGTTCGGTCCGTTTTCAAAAGATGACTCTGGCTGTTATGAATGTTTCATAGTGACAGCTGATTTCGGTGGTTTCAGAAAGGTTAAACATCTGTCAATAATATTCAATTTATATCGCTTTGAGTTTCATACAAAACTCCTGTTTTTTACTGTGTTGAATATGTCAAATTTTGTGTTAACTAAGCAGCATCTGCGGGAGGTTTTAGTTTTCTGCTTTAACCGGGAGAAAAGTGCAGCTGAAGTGCATCGAATGCTTGTAGAAGTTTATGGTGACAATGCTCCAAATGATAAATCATGTAGGGAATGATTTCGACGTTTCAAGAATGGTGATTTCAGCGTTGAAGACAAGCCTCGCTCTGGACAGCCAAAAAAATTCGAAGACAAAGAATTGGAGGCATTACTCGATGAAGATCCGAGTCAAACACAAGAGGAGCTTGCAGAATCATTGGGAGTTACGCAACAAGCAGTTTCCGTATGATTGAAATCCATGGGAATGATTCACAAGCAAGGCAATTGGGTGCCTTATAATAGCCAAGCATGATAACGCTTGGCCTCATGTCGCAAAAGTCGTAAAAAATTATTAAGAAACGCTCAAGAGGGATATTTTACCGCACTCGCCGGACATTGCTCCTTCTAATTACTGATTGTTCCGACGGATGCACGATTTAGCAAGTCACCGGTTCACTTCTTTCGCAGAAATCGAAAATTGGCTCCTAACTTGGATCGCCTCAAAAGACGAGACATTTTTTTGAGATAGAATTCGAAAATTGCCTGAGAGGTGGGCGAAAGTAATAGCCAGCGATGGACAATATTTTGATTAATATGTTCATTCATTTTGTTCTGAAATTAATGCATTTTTGACCACAAAAACGGACCGAATTAATTTGTACTCCCAATAGATTAAAAACATTCGCTCATATGGAGCTGGCATCTATTCTAAGCTTGAGTGAAACATTCACTCTTGCGATTTACGAATTTTCACTGTAGCTTCGCAGCTGAACGAATGAATTTTCATTCGTTTTGAATAGAATGTCACTTCGAGAAATTTAAAAAATTGTATTTCACTACAACAAAATAATGTTCTTTTGACTATATTTATCTCACTATGCAATTACACACAAATTTCAAATAAGTTCCAGATATCACTGTCATGAGTATCAAGCAGCATTTGGCCACAAATCATTTTTAATTTGTACGGAGACAGAATCTGTTCTAAATTTGAGTGAAACGTTCACTCTTGCAATTTACGAGTAGTATTTTTACTGCCGCTTCAATTAAATTTTCAATCGTTTTAAATAAAGCATCACTTTAGAAAACTTAGAATAACATTTGGCTATAAGAAAAGTAGTTCTTTTTATTATAATTATCTCATTGTGTCATTATAATCACGAATATCAAATAATAAGTCACAGATATCACATTGTTACGAATATCAAGCAGCTGATCACGAATAATTTATAATTTGTACGGAGTCAGCATCCTCTCTATGCTGGAGTGTAATGTTCACTGTTGCGAATTAAGACTGGCAGTATTTTCATTATCGTTTCGAGCAAAAATACTGCTACTTTTCATTTATTTTGAGCGGAATTCCATTCCATAATTTTACGCCCGTATTAGTAGTGGTCGCTTGAAGTTTATCAGGATAATTAGATCCCAATTTAGAGTTAAATCGATGTTTGTTTGTTGAATCACAACATACGTGACATTAAATTTGCAATCGTAGTTCCACCGAAAGACTCACATCTAAACTTAACTATCAATACTTCATTTCAGACAAGTTTTAATTAACGACTATTAAAACAAGCCTCAAAAAGCAGTTGCATTACCTCAAGGGGGAAGAACCTCGCGGAGAAGAGAATACCGAGAAAACAAGCGCGTCTCGTGCATTTGCACGACTCATGGATCTGCAAGACATCAATTCACGCTCACTCTCGCGAAAGATTTTATCGCGGTTGCATTCTCCGGTAACACCGGTGCTTATGACGTGCAACCAGGACCTCGTTCCGGAGCATCCCATTGTGGATAACGATACATCGCATGTTACGTGTCGCGGTATCGTGCGGCAATTAATCATAGCACACCATTGTATCGCCCGTATTACGTAATGCAGCATTGCTCGACGCGCTACGACGTGACTTTATAATCGACAGTGCAATCATCTCATTTCGGTCTCATTTCTACCAGAATCTACTGTGGAATTCGAAAATTAGAGACGCGATCGCGAGCGTGCGCGTGCGAGTGAGCGAGCGATTGGAACGCACGTTATGTCATCTGACGTTTTCTTTTCCTCCTGGACGGAGAAAATATGCGTTTCGCGTGGCAAAGAAATCGACGCCGAAGACGGTTTGCGCCTTGGCTGTCGGCTTGTAGGGGGGCCCACCTTCTTATGACATTGGAGAAAAAAATCCGTGTTATAATTTATCTACTTATCGCGAACGGGTTATTTATAGAAATCACTGACAACTGAAGAAAATGATAACATGTTGTCAGTGGTGCGAAAGAAACGTCTCGAAGAAACGAGAACGAGAAAAATTCAAGGTGCAACGAGAGAGCTCTCGCGCGGTCTTCGAATATTTTCCTGCTCAAAAAGCTCGCAAATTGAATTTAACAAGATATATTAGATAATCACGCCGACTCGGTGAGAGGGAATGCCATCTTCATGTGTCTTCCGTTTTTGACAGCTATTTAGACAGTTTGTGAAAAGCAGCGTAACAATCGCATAAGGTCTCCTGGTTATTAAATCGACTTCTCGCAGCAATATTCCAGCAATACGTCTTGCTAATCGCGACGACGCGAACGCGATGTGCAGAGGAGCGACGCGATTCGCATCGTGAAACATTGACTCAAGGCTTTCTTTGGAGTAGCATAAGGATGGCCTAACGACTATAAATACGTTCATTAAACACTCCCACAGTCTGTCACGAACGAGCAGGACGTGAATCGAACTCAAATTGCGCGCTCGAGGTGATTCAGAGGAAGCGAAGAAGGAAATAGGGAAGGAAGAAAGAGACGAACGGCGCGACATGATGCTATCGATCGGCCGATTGGAAGCGCTGCTAAGAAATAATTAAGATTCTCTCAATCGCGCCGCGAAATAACCAAGAGATGCACGCTCTACTCTAACTAGCTTAGTCGCGCACTCATCGATATTTCAATTTAATTTACGAGCCTGCTGATAGAGCTGAAGCTCAACCCGGATGGAATCGCTTATTAGTCGCTAATGCCGGAGATTGAGCAAAGCCGAGGCTTCCGATGATGTGGGCGGATTTTTTATGACGCGCTTCCCGGTACCTCGGTACACTGAGAAAATAACTTCGTACTTGTAAATATAATCGCATAAATGAGAAATATAGTTAATAAAGCCATTTTTCTACTAAGTGTTATTATGTGTTACTATATGTCGGCGATGATAACTTTACATGCATATTGCTATTGTTATTTTTGGGGTTAAAACCAGAAAAGAAGATAGTTGAGACCGCGAAAATGACTATAATTTGTGTGGGATTTCTCTTAGCGTTCACTGAGAAAAAATTTGGCATTTATATCTATAATTACATAAGTGAAAAAAATATAGTCAGGAGAGTCATTTTTCTAAAAGTGTTATTGCAGAAATGGTAATATAATAACACCCTATGCATATTTTTACTACTATTTTTGAGTAAAGTCAGAAGAATATTTATTTGAGACAAAAAAATATTGACTATAGTTTTAAATTATAATTTTATGGATTTCTGTCGGTGTAGCAAAAAAAAATTAAACATACCGAGATCACGTCGATTTAGCGACTGTCTTCAGCGGTTGCGAATAATTCATTCATCGATATGTCTATACTGTCTGTTATTTTTTGCTTATTAAATGAAAGCGTCGTGTGCTCTCAACGAGCACTGTATGTTACAACCTTCGTCTTATTATTGGAAAATTGCACACAACACAATTGAAAAAAATTCCCGTTATGGAAATCACATCACATTGTATCAAATTTTGTATTGTATTGAGTCATGTTATGCGTTGTTAACGTCGTTAATATTATTAATGAATGCATTGAAAATTTAGCGTTAATGTGCTATTATTACACTCTTAAGTATGTAATTTGGTTGGAGATCTTTTTACACGTTTATTACTACTCAAATTGCAACACAAGTATTATTTTAATATGTTTGAACATCAGAACGTCAATGTCAAAATGGACATATGCATAAATGAACAATATCAAAATAACATATGCATTGCAATATAAATGATAAGAAAAAGTGTAAAGAGAAATTTAGCCAAATCACACACGCTTATAAATGTGACAATGTACATTTAGATTTGTAGTGTGTGAGAAAATTGAGTTGCGGAATCGCGCACGGTAGAGATGACTAAAACTGCGCGAAGAATAAATTTTTTGTCGCGGTTACTTACTGGCTATCGAAATATTGCGTGTTTACGCGACTCGATTGGTCATCGCTCCTTTGAAAACAGTAACACACACTATTCTTGTGACACTTGGACGAAAGCGAAAGTACTCTGGCTCTCTTAACTTCTTCTTCTCGTTCGTCGCGTTTAACAGTTGTAAGTTCTCTCTCTTCCAGCCTCCAGGCCGTCCTCGTTCCTGACCCTTCCCTCAACTTTCTGGTTTTCACAGATTGACGAACAGGAGAACGAGCGGGAATTCGAAGGACGGCACGATGAATCGCAGATCTTATGCGTGGAGGTCGCGGGCGATCGGCGAGGACGATGTCAAGCGTCGGCGAGTAGATGGTTGTGAAATCGTGATCGCTTGAATTTTCACGGACGCTACAGTCACGAGAAACGACGGAGAGAGAGAGAAAGAGAAAGAGAGAGAGAAAGAGAGAGAGAGAGAGAGAGAGAGAGAAGAAAAAAGCGAGAAGAAAAAAACGAAATGTCGACAAGTGTTATCGACCGTGTCGAAGCGCGGAGCGCACTGCCGTCGTGCCAACTCGCGGACTGGTGGACGTTAGGCCGGTGCATTGCTTTTAACCGATTCGCCATATTGGTACTCAAGTCCCTTCTACCGCCTCTTCCGTGTCCTCCTGTTCTGGTACACGCGCCGACCGCGCACGACGCCGGATCGTAGTCCACCTGAACGTTCCTGACGTCGCGGAGTTCTCCAAGTGACGTCAGAGCAACGATTCGACGCGCGCGACATCCGGATTAGCCGTTGATATCGTTTTGTCCATGTATAATCGAGTCCATGAATTGTCTCACATCACGCTAATTGCGCCGCGAGACGTGCAAATTAACTCATCGGTACCTGTACCACAGAGTGATTTCCAATCTCGTCAACGGAGTTTCGACAGTCAAATCTAGTTCTGCAGAATAAAGAGCGTGAAGAAAAGCTCAAATCAAAATTTGAGCTTTATGCTGAGCTTTAAATTGTACAACACAGTAGAAACTAAGGTAGCAAAATAGGTTCGATTCTAATGATATAATTTTTACTTCTACTTCGACGATGATGATGTTTTGAATTCCTATTTTCGCTATTTTAACATCAAAATTTCAAAGTTATTTTTAATAATAATATGAATTTAATAATCGAAATATCAATAGCATTTGTAGCTTTAAGGTAGCATTAAAATTAAATTTCTAAAATGAAAAATTCAAGATGAAATTGACAAATGCAATATAAGTGTAATATCATACATAGATTTTTACTAGTTTAGAAGCTATCTAAATATTTTCGGTTCTCGTTGCAATTATTCATAAAGATATTTAAGATTCTATTGATGTTGAGTAACCATGAAGCTCGAGGCAAAATTTTGACTCCATGTTAAACACTTCATTCTATAACATATTCATCTATAATTCTACAATTCTATAACAGAGTAAGGAGGAGCTATATGTAAGATTAGCACAACCTATTAAAAGGTTCAATTTCAATTTTAATAACATTTACTCCTACTTAACCATGATGATACCTTAAATTTAATTTTCATTGTTTTAATATCAAAATAGATTGCTGTACAATAGTATTAAAATTAAATCTAGAAAAATGAAAGTTCATAAGAAAAGTTAATAAGTGCAATATTGACAGGTTTTTATTAATCTATAGGCCACCAAATTAAGTACAAACCATCTTTAAGAACGTCGAAGCATCATAATTTCGACTCAATTCTTGGAGTTGAAATCGAAATTCAGAGAGGACATTTTAATTGGTGCCGTAATGTGAATACAAGCGCGCAAATATTTACGCATTTATTAAGAACAATTATGTCGGATTTCGTATAGAGAGTTAGCTTATGGAATTAGTGAGTTGCACGATGCGGGAAGCGTGAATTGCGAACATTTGTAACGGTCTCGAATTCTTCTCAGTACAGTGTTCGCCACCTTCAAATTTAGTTGACACATCAAATGGCAATTTAGAAAGATATGTCCAATTACCGCCAGAATGCAAACATAAATGCACGAAAATTTACATCAATAACTATCCGTACATATGTCAAAAGTTCCGATCCACTTTAGAATCCTCTTTAATCAATTTCAGTTATACCGCCAAATATAACGTGAAACTGATCAAAACTTCCGCATTTTATATGACAGTTGACATAAATCTCTATCTATATACGTCAGTAATCTCTAATTAATCCTGCACCTCTAAATTGTCATTCAACGTATTAATTAAACCTCAAGACAATAAACGTCAATTTGAAAAGAGTTTGTTCATTCTAAATGTCCGATATTAATCTATTTCGAGATGTGCTGCAAAAATTTTAAGATTCTTGAGATCTAAATACCGTTTTAGAGTAATTGGGATTACCAAAGAACGCAAAAATCTAAAAACAGATTATTTCGACTAGTCGTTTTCGCTGTAAAATAGTCAGAACATTTATTTTGAGTGACACTTGACGTATACCTAGTGAATCATACTATAACGGGAATTATCATTTTCAATTATTTGAATTTTGGTAACAATATCTTATAGTTTTTCAATTTATTATTTTTTAATATTTTTAATTCATTAATTGAAAAGGTGTGTTTTGCAATGTTATTTTCCACGATTACTTAACGCTGGGGAGGTAATAAATGGTGGGTAGGTGAAATTATTTTCTGAAAATCAAAAGTCCAAACTATATTTTAATAACAAGATCTAGGTCAGAATCTATCTTTCCAAAGATAAAAAATTGTCAAAGATAGATAAACTTATTGTTCCTATATAGGAATAGGGGAACGAAATAGATTAAAGCAATTCTTTACTAAGCTGCTCACGAACTCTGACATCTAATGTGATATTTTACATCTGATTTGAAATAAAGTAGTTTTTAATAAAAAATAAAATAGTTTTGAATAAAGTAATTTTTAAACCTTTCAGGATTGTAATAGTTTATTATATGCTATAAACATTAATCTTTCAATTTCAAATTCATTAAAAAACTTATTAAAAT
>NW_014554942.1:0-4145 GCF_001313825.1 Dinoponera quadriceps | reverse complement strand
TAATAGAAAAATAATTTTTTCTTAATTAAAAAATATGTATATTAATATAAATAATATAAGTATAAATGAATTAGTGGCAAATCGAATGAAAACTTTTTATTTTTTAAATACTTCACTCTGTACAGTCGGTCACAGAATGGTTGCGACAATTTTTTTTTATAAGGTTCAAAATATATAAAAATTATAACCGAACGAACTTATGATTCACTATCATGCGCAGTAAATGATTAGACAGTTATCAAAATTATATATATAGTCTGTCACAGAGTAGTTGCAACAGTTTTTTTTACATATTTCGGAACATACAAAAATCACGAAAAAGCGAACCTATAATTTATGNTCAAAAAAATAAAAAGTTTTCATTCGATTGAATACTATTTATAATAATATACTATTTGTGCTAATATATATATATCTTTAAATTGAAAAAAATGATTTTTCTATTTAAATACAAATATTTAAGGATTTAAATAAATATATTATTAACTCCCACCGAATAAATATTTTTATTTATTTTTAAATATATTTTCTTTTACTGCATATTTCTTTTTTCGATTCGTCACATTAGATGTAGGGATAATTCGTATATCCGACTATCTCATGCATTTCAACATTGCTATTGGTCGAAGAAACATGAATATGTGCAATTTTTATATGTTCCGAATATTAAAAAAATTTTGCAATTCTGTAACCAACTATATGTATAATTTTGATAGCTATCTAACCATCTATTGCACATGTTTGTGAAATATAAGTTCGCTTCGTTATAATTTTATTAATTTTGAAATATATAAAAAGTAACTGTAGCTACCGTCACCCTGTACCCAGGGTGAAATATCAAAAAAATAAAAAGTTTTCATTCGATTGAATACTATTTATAATAATATACTATTTGTGCTAATATATATATATCTTTAAATTGAAAAAAATGATTTTTCTATTTAAATACAAATATTTAAGGATTTAAATAAATATATTATTAACTCCCACCGAATAAATATTTTTATTTATTTTTAAATATATTTTCTTTTACTGCATATTTCTTTTTTCGATTCGTCACATTAGATGTAGGGATAATTCGTATATCCGACTATCTCATGCATTTCAACATTGCTATTGGTCGAAGAAACATCAGACGGAAGAAAAATAAAGAAATTTACTTGTCAATCAATTAATAAATATTTTATATTTATCTTTATAACTATATAACTATGTTAGATAGTTAGAATTCGAGTTTAATTTCTACCCAATATTCAGTTGTCTGTAGTTTCCTAAAAACATCTTTTCTTTTTGGAGATGTTAATCATGATGGAAATATTTCCCTCTCACAACTACGATAATGATGTTAAATGCTAAAATTGAGATTCGGACAATGGAAGGATTTAGTATGGGTCAGACGGAATTCCGATTGTGTTTAGCAACCTATCGAGCTAAAAAATTGTTTAGCATCCGCGGTATGTAAATAAGTCGGCAACTATTGGTAGTAGGCCCAACCTTGGGTACTCATTCCCAACGTAATTTCGCAACGTTTCGCCACAAGTATGAGATCGTCAATTCGTAAGTAGACGCTTATTTCTGAAACTTCGCTCCTAGCGAAGGTGCTATTTCGAGGTCGGACTCTCCGAGAGCGTTTAAGCGCGAATATCTCGCGGAAGGTCAGACAAGTTCACTGACATGGAGAGAAGGTTTCGGCGTATACGCTGATATGTCCTTGGCAGGACTGGGCTTATTTTCGACTTGGTATTCCTCGTGGCCAAACGTTACCCGTGCGGGACGGGGAAGAATCGGAGTCGATTAAAACCGGTGGGCATTTATGGCGCCCTTGAGAGCCGAGGCTTTCGAACGCCTACGGGGATGGATTTTTTCTTCCTCTACCTTCTAAAATATCCTCTTTGAGTCCATCGATCGTTCTCGCGATCGCGCTTGGCAAGCACCTCATACGAAGAACTCACACAAGATCAACCGTTATTATATGATTTAACAAATCGCTTGACGATTCAGAGATATACGAGGTCTGTTCAAAAAGTATCGCGAATTTTGAATTTCCGCGGGTTACGTATATTCGATTTTCGATTTTTTTGTGGCGTTATGTTGGTACTCATGTCCCTCACTTATGCCAACAAATTCGGCCATTTTGAATATTCAGTTTATCTTTGACAGCTGTTTTGCTTGGACGTGTTTTGGCTCGTCTTCGATTTTTGCCTATTCCAAAAAATGGATCAAAGAATCTGTATCAAATTTTGTGTGAAAAACAAANCGGACGCATTCCGAATGTTGACTGTGGCATATGGTGAAGCTACCTTGGACCGAAGCAACGTTTATCGGTGGTACAAAATGTTTTCAGAGGGCCGAGAAGATGTGAACGACGAAAAGCGTGCCGGACGCCCGAACACGTCAACAACAGACGAAAACATTGATGAAGTGAAGGAAATAGTTTTGGGCAATCGTCGAATCACCGTTAGAGAAGTTGCTGAGAACCTAAACATATCGATTGACTCGTGCCATTCGATTTTTACTAATGATTTGGGCATGAGACGGGTCGCCGCGAAACGGCGATGCTCACACATCGTTGCTTGTGCGCGAATTTTTGGCCAAAAACAACACACTAATGATGCCGCAGCCACCGTATTCCCCAGACCTGGCCCCCTGTGACTTTTTCTTGTTCCCGAAACTGAAGAGGCACATGAAAGGACGACGCTACGCTACGATTGAAGATATAATGACGGCATCGAAGGAGGAGCTGAACAAGATCACGTAGGTTAATCTCATTGGTAATCGTTACCTGCTACTCGCAAAATTCTCCCTATAAAAACCCGAGTTCCTTGCCGCCTCGGGCATTCCCATCATTACTTTTTCATTTATACTACTAATCTGTTTATCTCAGTTATTATTTTGTTATCGCACGTGTTCACATATTATATTCTAGATCTAATGGTCAGGAAATCAGATACATAGTCTCAGAGTTTCCTACGTTATAGTTTTTTTTTGTTACCGTCACAGTCATAGTTATATTATTTCTCAGGTGCATATGTGCATTAATGTTTTGTGTTAATTGTCCGAGCCATGTTTTGTGTATTATTCACCACAATCATCCACCAGAATTGTAAGTCCCTATTTTTATTTCACATTTATATATGATTTTTAATAATTTCATTCTAATCTCCAATCTCGCTTCATTTCTTAAACGCACACATACATCACAGTGTGAATATAATCTTTCTTGTATTATATAATGTTGTTATTCTCACTATACTCTATATGTTAAACATTCTTGTTACGTCAGATCCGATCGTACTACATTAAAGTAAAAGATGTACTTTGACTTTTAATCTTCATCTTTTATTTGTATTATTCCGATAACGCTGATTTCTAAAAGTCTGTTTTGTATTAAACTATATTTCGCATTGTTTAACTTTAACTAAATATTTAATCTTTTAAATATTGCGTCTTTCACAATTACTTTTCTCATCAATTTATCACTAATGTTAATCCATGTGAGAAACAAGTTATGTCATTAATATAATTAATAAAGTTCTTTATTCAAAATGTTCTAAAGTAAATTAAGTTTTTTTACATGTATTCATGCATTTCTTTTCAATTACTTCAATCAGAAATACCTTTTCAACACTTTCATGTGGTTCTATCTCAGGTAACGACATTAAGTTTTTGACCTAAATGAAGGACCATCAAATGTACCAGGTGTAGAAGTATGAAACCGGAATTTTTTTGTAAAAATTATACGTCTGTTGTTTGAAAATGATAAAAAATATTTTATTCAAAATAATGTCCATTGCTATTTATACATTTTTCCCACCTCTCCGGCAGTTTATGAATGCCACGCCAAAAAAACATTTCTCCTTTCGAAGCGAACCAGNTTCGTACATTTTCATACGAATTGAAGCGTTGTTCAGCGAGAGCGTGTCCCATTGATGCGAATAGATGATAATCGGACGGAACCAAGTCTGGAGAATAAGCCGCATGCGTTAGTATTTCCCAACTGAACGCCTCGATCGTTTCCCTGACCCGTTTTGCTGTGTGTGATGGGGCATTATCATGGAGCAAAATGACTTTCTGTTGCGTTTTTCCATATTCCGGCCGTTTTTCACCCAATGCTTGATTTAAATCGATCATTTGCTGTTGGTAGC
>NW_014554941.1:155099-217464 GCF_001313825.1 Dinoponera quadriceps | reverse complement strand
GGCAACCATTTGCTTCGATGTGCTTCTTCCGCGAACAACTTTTGTTGGATTTGACTCGTCTTGAAAGACCCATACAGTCGATTGCTGTTTTGTTTCGGGCTCATATGCATAGATCCATGATTCGTCACCTGTGTAGATGTTATACACAACCTTTGATGCACCTTGAACGTATTTTTTCAACATTTCCTTGCACCAATCAACACGAGTCTTCTTTTGAGCGTTTGTCAGATTATGCGGGATCCAACGCGAACAAATTTTTTTTACGGACAAATGTTCATGCAATATCTTATTGATGCTTGTCATACTAATGTCCAAAGATGCCTCAATCTCACGGTATGTCACATGACGATCTTACTTTATCACGCACAGCATCGATATTTTCTGGCACAACAACCGATTTTGGACGACCTTCACGGAATTCGTCCTGGAGCGAACGTCCGCCACGATTGAATTCGTTATACTAGTTTTTTTACAGTGCTGTAGGATGGTGCTTTCTCGCTGTATAAAGAATTAAGTTCATCGATGCATTCTTGTCTTGATAATCCACGTCGAAAGTTATAAAAAATAGTCGCACGCAAATGTTCACGATTTAATTCCATTTTTTGCCCGACATGAATTTTTCAATTCACTGTAAACAACACAAACCGCGCCCAAATGACAATGTGTTCTTATGTTCTCATGTTCAACAATGTCAAGTTTCCAATGGCAACGTCAGATGGCGCCTGACAACACTTACTGCTACCAAGGCCAGAAATATAAATAACTACCTACGTATGACCTTTCCAGCTGATAGAACTGTTTTTGCCTTCTTCGGCGCACGTTCATCAGGAAAAATCTATTAACTATCCTTTAAATATTTTTTTGTCTCTGATTATAATGGTGGATCCATGTTTCATCAAAGGTTACAAAACTAAAAAATCCTTTGAATAACGCTTGAATCTTTCCAAACAACACTTTAAAATTGTTATTTGATTTCGTTTTTGACCAATTAAGTGACGCAAACGTAGAACCTATCTTGCGGATTGCTTTTCCATACTCAAATTTTCATATAATAAATTATAAACCCGTTCGATGCCTACAATCTCAATAATCTCATGCATTTTCACTCTGTAATCTTTACGATATCTTTACACGATATCATGGATTTTAATTAGTTTTGGATTTGTCACCGTTTTTAGACGACCTAAACGTTGTTTATCACTTGTGGTTGTATGACCACGTTTAAATTCAGTTATTCACTTATATACTGCTGTATTTGAAAGTGTGGACAAATTATTATTAATGTCTTCCATGGTTTCTGTAGGTTTTAAGCCTTTTAAGAAGAAATATTTAATGACTATTTGAATCTCGATTTTGTCTATTTTTAAAAGAAAGCAACAGTAGTTCACTTTGGATAGCTATCACAACAAAACCAATTGACAAATTTGTCTGAAATTTTGTACATTGAAGTTTGCCGAATAGTGTAGACTTCAACTATTATATCAGTTTGATATTAATGGCGCCATTTCAATGACCTTCGTACATGATTTCCATGGTATTTCGTGATTCCGCCTCTAACTCAAGCATAACCAAGGATGCTAATTTCACAATCTTAAATAGCTCTCATTTAAAAAAATATCATTTAATTAAAAACTACTATTTGAACAAAATTTCGATATACGATAAATTGCTTCCTTTTGGTATGAAAAATTTTCCAAGGAATTCCGCATCGATTATTCTGGGGCACATCATATCAACACAAGAACACCCTTGTCACAATGTAAGATAATACAATGTAACAACAACACAATGTAAGAAATACGTACAGAGAGTAATTTAAGTATATGTTATATAATTACAAGGATATCTTCATAACTGCAAGGATACGAAAAAAACGTACGAAGTATGAAACTGCTTTCGCGGTTACTGGCAGACAATCAGATTATCTCTCTTTTATTGATAATGTGTTTTGAGTATTGAATTGTAATTCCTTACAGGAATTTATTACTGTTAAGCTAGTGGATTAATTACTTATTTTGAATATTTAAAACACTATTAAATAATTCGTAATGATTAAATTACAGAGCTCGTAATGATCCTAATGTTTCAGTGCTTAGGGTTGCAATGATTAAATACTACCTTATTGTTAATATGAATATTTAAATACTATTGCTTAATAGCGCAGTAGTGGTGAAATGTACCCTTGCAGAAATTTAATATTGAGAAATACTGAATTTGCAATAATTAAATGTTGAGAAAAAAGTTGATATACGGTAGACAGTGAACATATATCAATGTCCCGATAGCAGAATATCTAAGATGCCTGACTACAGGGTTCGCCGTCAAAATCCGGGCAAATTTAAATTTAAATTTCCCGCCTTATTTGACTTCGACGGTAGGTCATTGTTGACGTTCGGGCAAGTCAGATGTTTATAGTAAGTGTGTATAACCTCAAAATGTCCGAGCAGATGAGATTGAGTGCAGAGTATAACCGAAGAGCGGTGATAATCGAAGGCCTTTGTGTTGGGCGTTCGCAGACCGAAAATATTCGGTTCTTCGGGTATCCGAAATCGACCGTATATGATGTTGCGACTAAATATAATAGCTAGGATGAAGTTTTCGGCCTCTGTGCACATCCTAGACGTCGTCTCCAGTGAGGGTCACGTCATGCCGCCACATTTCTTTCAAAAGAAAAAAACAAAAGAGGTTTATTTACGCGTTTTGACGAGGGTAGTGAAGCCGTGGGTAAATTATTGTGGTCACCGGAAAGTCGTACGTCTTCCAGCAGGGCGGTGCGCCGGCGCACACAACTCACTTAGTTCAAAATTGGCTGTTGGATAATTTGAACAAGTTTTGATCCAAGGAATTCTGGCCGACGAACAGTCAAGATTTGAATCCGTTGGACTACTACGTGCGGAGCGTCATTGAATAAATGACCAACAAGTCGAGACATCCCAACGTGACATTTCTCCGGGCCGCTATTGAGGCGGCATTCGCCAATACGAACAAGGACACATTGCAGAGAGCGTGCCAGCGCTTCAGGACGAAGATCGAAACAGTCATCGAAGCAAAAGGGGGTTACATAGAATAATTTTATTTTAAAAGGATACCACTAGTGATGTACAAAAAGTTTTTTTGTAATTTTTACATTTTGACGAATAGAATTTTGTTTAAACAAATTGTTCATTTTATCTGGATTTTGGTGGCAGACCCTGTAGATGTCCTAGGTTCAATACTGCCTTGAATCTGTATTTTTTTTCCTTTTTCCTTTTTTTTAACCCTTATCGGACGCTAGCTTTTTATGCGTGATTCTCACTAGGTTGTAGCTGGTTTCGGTAAATATGCGAACTTGTGACCTCCTACGTGACGTACCACTGCAGCGACGAAGTATTGTTGTCACGTGAGAGGTGACTCACGACCGATAAGGGTTAATTACTTTTGTTTTATTATTAATATCAATGAAAAATACATACAATCTTTTTACGTATATAACTTGAAATATATTAACTAATGATTAAATATTGGCCGAATAATTACTGAAGTATTGCCGATATTTAATCATTGTAAATTCCTTAATAATTTTCAGCATTAAATTTCTCTAAGAAATATCCGCAATACATTGTAATTCAACGGACATTAGATGTATTTGTATAATATTTTCAATATTGAACCTACATTTCGCAACATCGATACAACGCAATGACAATATCGCAATGCAACGTATCTGAGATGTCGATTTAATATGAATCATACAGCACAGTGTGCTGTATTAGCGTGGTAAGCATCGCATCATATCCGTATCTATAATAAAAGAATTTCTTAATAATTCTTGAAAATTGAATTTTTTTATTGGATACTATATGATCAGTTACAAAAAGATTTTCTTGATAAATTTCTAAATGCATTCCACGTCCATTAGGAGAATTTGTTTTTTTTTTTGTAATTTTCAGGAGATACATTTTCCTAGATATGAAATGCGTTGCAAAATTCATCGAATAAAAGTGTCGCAACTTTTTTGTGACTAACCACACCTAGTAAACACCAATTAACAGTAACATTACAACAATGTTATAATTTCTCATTTAACAATGTGACTGTTATATATAACGCATGTTATATTGCATTTGCATTTGTTGAGTGAGGAATTATGATGTAATATTATTATTAATTGATGTTTATTGGGATTTGTATTCTGAAGTTCATTGAGAAGAAAATGATGCAACTTCTCTTGCATTGACTATAAAATTTCAAATCGTAACTCATTTCAGATTAGTAGGGCACATCTCTCGCACCTATAGCAATAGTTCTGCTAAAATCTATTTTGTAATCAGTCGAGAAGTGGCCGTCGACGTTTCCACGAGACGTTTCCATGTTGCTGTTCTCCGATAACGGAATTCCGCGACTGAACAAAGCGCTTGACTGAAACAAATCGTGTACGAGCGGACAGAGTTCACGTGTGGATTCAGTGACGTATATCGTTTCCGCGTTTTCGCTGTGTAATTGAAACGTTGCGCGTGCGCAAACCCCGCAAACCCGCGGAGATCCGATATTGCGGGAAATTCACAAGAATAAACCTGTTGTAGTATAGCGCGAAAGTTTCGAGAGCGCGAATTGACGCACGAGTTTTACCGGCCGCACAGCCTCGGAATTTCGCTGCGTACATAAGCGCTATAAATGGCTTCTGGCTTAAATGTGAGATCGCTCACGCGGACTCGCGAGACGGTTTGCGCACACCTGGTGAAGCTTGAAAACGAGCCGATCGTTTTGCGGAACAATAACAATTGGGCTGAGGACGGTCGCAACGGCGGTGGTAGCGGCGACGGTGGCTAGTAACACCTACGCTCAAGGGGTGGCAGCGGTGTAGCGGCACGACGCGGCGCCCGAATCTACCCCATAGTCAGTCCGAAGGTCGCCGCGTAAGCTCGCGGACCGAACGTTTTCGTTAGCCGTGCGCTGCCATCGTTTCACATATTACGCACATAACGTGCGCGTCGTACGTATGCATATATATATGTATATACATACATACACGCGTGTGCACATGTAATAATCGCGACGCGAACGTAAAAGCGCGCGCCAGTCTGTTCGCGCGTATTTCGTTGTTCACGCACCGATGTAAATCGCGCGCGCGAGTGGTGCTCGTTTCGCGAAGGGAATTCCGCTGTACGATAGGGGAAACAAAACGGAACAGAATAAAGGACGGTGCGCGGCGAACACCATCGAGGCGACGGAGCGACGACGTCTGTCTACTCTCTCTCGGTGAGTCCCTTGAACGTTTGCCAGAAACATTCGTCGCAGGTGATATAAGCGGTGCGAGTGCACTCTGTCCGCTTGCCGTGCTCTCGCTCGAGATTCAAGATAGCTGACAGGAGGTTCGATCTATCTCGAACGGTGGGGTGGCCTTTATCGAATGCCCGGGACTCCTCTGGGATCTTCTCTCTCTCTCTCTCTCTCTCATCAGCTCCGAAAGCCAAATTGCACAATGACTTCGTGTGTTGGTGCGAGCGCGCGTGTGTGTGGCCACCAGTGTGTAATATTCTCTCGATAATATTCGTGGAAATACATATCGGGCCACGTTAATTACTGCGACGATATAGTTACAACACCAGCAAAATTATTGACCGTGCGACGACAGTTGTTCCAGCCGAAGCAGCCGCTCGCGACAAATTCCTAACGAATGGCAGGATCCTGACGGAAAGAAATGAACGCGTCGAGGGTGATAAAGGCGAGCGTCCGTCGGTGATAAGACAAAGAATTGCTGCTGATGAAGTAGATTTTTCATTCCTACCTCTTGCCACCGTAATGCGTACACCATCCGGTTGAAAGTGTTCAGGGAAGTTTCCAGTGAGCTAGGAAGAAGCTGGATCATAGTCCTCTGAATCATCAAATCGATTTGGGAGATTGATTTCTGGACGTTTGCTCGCTGCTTTGCAGTGTGTTCATCGACTGAAAATTTCCCTCACGCTATTTTGATATGCAATCGTTCGCTTTGCGAACTTTTAATTCTAGAATACCAAAAGAATCATACAAGTTACAAGGATATCGTCAGGATAGCCATTAGATTCTGCTTGCTTGCCACCCGATCGTCGAGGTTAAGCAATATCAAGCGCGGTTCGGTATTGGATTGTGGGTGGTGACTCGGCCGCCGACAATTTTTTCCTTTGTGCATATATATTGACTGCTTGTAGAAAGCTTCACGAAGATTTGCGTCCGCTTCTTCCGAACGTTCCAAGTGGACCATAACTCCAACTTCCAGTAAGCTACGCGATATCACTCATGTTAGGTTTAAAATACTTTTCCACGCAATTTACTCGACGCTTAAACGCATGCTTACCGAACGCTCGCCGAAAACCTCGACTGGATAGTCGCTGCTTCCTTTTGACGATTGTTGCTTTAATCATGAAACATCAATCGTGACTTTTCTTCTGGTAAATCTGTAATTTACCAGCTTCCATCGAGTTAATATCCTTTACCATTGTTTTACCTCTTTTTTTTTGTAAATTGCAATAACGCAGGATCATCCGATGAGTATGCGCGCGCGTACTATTTTGTTGCTGCTTCGATTGTATTCGATTTGACGTTCGGTCAAATGTAACGAATTCATTAGAACAAGATTTCTCACAAGCACACATCTACCACGATTATGGTCTCTGCCATGAACGAGCGTTTATTTGCCTTTTTCCCCCGATCGTTCGTCCTTCCACTCCCATCGAGTGGCGTCGTCGACGCGTGAAGGACTCTTCGACGAAGGGTTGTTTACGATTAATGCCTCCACCCCGTAATATCTCGTTGACAGACCGATTGCGGTCACGCAAGGAGAAGGCTACGGAAAACGTAGGAGAGAGGAATATGCGAGAAACTCGTCCGAGAAGCGCTTTTCCGTCCCTCGACAGGAACGCGTTTTCGCGCGTACTCGGTCACTCGCGATCGCACCATTGCTTTCTGTTCGAATAAGTGAGTAACTTATTCTTTGGAAGGGTGAGTTAGTGAATTCTTTGCGGTTAAAAAAAAAATGGCAAATATAAAGAATAGATCCATACACGTATGACACTTTCTCCCTTTCTTTTTCTTCTAGAAATGACGAGAGAAGAAGATATGGCTGCTGTTTATTTTAACGTCGAAGATTTGTTTGTTTCGATTTCGATCAACATTATGATTAGTATTATGAGAGCGGATCTTTATTTATGGATATTAAGTTAAAATTTCTCAAACCTAAAACGTGTTCGTTCATGCCATTTAATAGCAAAATTTTATTTTTTATAGAATTATTGCACTTTTACTGAAGTGAGAAAATAAAGTAACAGTCGGCAAAGATCGCGGAAAGAAGCCTCGCGGATATTCAACGAATTATGAATGTTCTCTATCGTGCAACCGGTAAATGCGCGCGCGATGAATGCGGAAATAAACAGGATAAGCAACCCCGAGGCCCGTTTATTTTATTGCAAAGTAAACACAGTTGCTCGCACGTGTAGCTCGAAGTATTTCTCGGTGGAAATTACAATTACTAAACCTCTTGTACTTAAAAGTTGAAAGTTTCTTCGACTATAATATGATGCTAATTTGTCTTTTGACAGAAATGAGAGAATTTCGGATAATCTTAGCAGAAATCTGAAAGATGGGTCCCCTGCGCCCGAAGCGATCGAATGAAAACACGAGTCGCTCGTTACCGAGATTGTGTAATACGAATCGCCGTGTAACTGCAGGAAATACAGAAAGTAGGTTAGTGATGAAAGAACGATTGAAAGCACAGGGAATAAAGTTCGTGCTTATAACGAGCCAGTACCGGGAAAATGTACGCACACCATATGAATTATGAACGAATATTTATTCCTTGCCGGTCGCATTTTATCGAGGGCCCGCGGCAAGAATAACCGCGCACGACCGCAACCTCGCGCTTCCATTATCTGTATTTCCAGATCGATTTTAATTCGCAACATCATGCCGACAAAACGCGCTTACTCTTGCGTTTACCCTACAATACAAAAGTCACATTTATCGTTCGTATAATTTTTTTCTCCTCGAGCGTAGCATATGGCGACTGATCGATTCGTTCTTCCAAACCAGTTCGTATTAATACGAACGCGATTGAACGTCAACTATATTTTTTATTATTGACGAGTGGTCCATTCATGGATCCATATGGCGGATTCATATGTTGTGACCTGTCTACGAATAAGTCTTTCAGGGATTATCTGGTTTAAAAGACCGATAAATCCACGATGAACGATCTCATAGCGTATAATCGTATTAGTGGTTTTACAAGATCGTATTGCATCTCGGATTACAGTCGGAATGATGTGCCGGTAATCAAGCGATGCAAATCGGGGATGAGATATCTAGTCGACATTTCTGCGTACTCCGCGAGATAATTCGATTCAACGGGATAAGCATCCTTCTGACGTGTATTACTTTCGAAGAATGTATGTATGTTTTCGGAATATACATATGAAATCATATGCATAATCCGCAAATACCGTAACATAACTTTTTCCCAAGAGAACGCGTGCGTGAGCTGGTCACGCACATTAATAATGCTAGTCTGGGAAAATCGGTATTTTCTTTAGTGGATTTAATGAGATTACGTGATTATTATTAATTTTTGTTTGCTGAACACGAATCCATTTCCAAGTTTGCTTATCATGTCACAATTTTGGGAAAAATTGCGTCAAAGTGGCTAAAAACAACGATTTTAAAGGTTTTCATTGTGTCACAGTTTCTGCAACAAATTGTTTTTCTAAACTTCGTTAACGCTACGTGAAAGCATACATTTTTAGCTTTAAAATGCATCTAGTTCCGTTTCGCAATGGTTTCGTTTTTAATTTTTTAGGTATAGTTGAAAGAAAAAAATATTAGTTATACGCGCGTATCATCAATATGATTGTTCGGTACGATGTCTCTCCAATGAGTGCGAATAGTCATTTCAGATATATTTTTGATTGCTGAATATGAATCCGTCAATAAAACTTATTTATCACATCACAATAAAAAAAAAATGGTATCAAACAGGACAAACATTATTATAATAGTATGATACTATTTTTCTGAATTATATGGTAGCCAAATTCTATTAACGGATTCATGTTCAGTACTCAAGAATGCGTCTAAAATGACTGTTCGCACTTATTGGAGAGACATACTGAATCATATTGATAATACACGCGCGCACAACTAATATTTTTTCTTTCAACTATATATAGGAAACAAAAGATCGTTGCGAAACAGAACAAACTGCATTTTAAAACTAAAAGTTAATATTTTTACGTTAACAAAATTTAGAAAAACAATTTCTTGTAGATGCTACGACACCATGAAAACTTTCAAAATCGTCGTTTTTGGCCTTTTTGACGCCAATTATCTCGAAATTGTGACATGATAGCCAAATTTGGAAAATGGATTTGTGTTCAGCGGGCAAAAATTAATAAAAATCACCTAATTTTATTAGATCCGCAAGTTTTTGCAGGCTAGTATAATACACCGTGTACTTATGTCTGGTCAGGTGCCGTATGCAGTATTTAAATCAGGCCACGAGGAGTCGATTAATCGGGTTTATTTACTTCGTTTATGATACAATCATATAATTCTAAGTAACATCTGATAATTATAGATAATATATAATATTTACGGAATGCTTGATCTGATATTTCTAAACTCAGCCCTTACTGCTCACAAAGGGATGAAAATCTGTCGGTCGATATACAGGGTATCTGCAAAAAACTACGTACCGTGGAATGCTTTATAGAAGAAAATAAAATGAGATTTTCGCGCAAATGTGTCGAGTTGTGCAAAAGTACAGACGCATACATTTAATGAGCACAGTCTTTTGCGCAACATTATCATATTTTTTACTTTCTATAACTTTGTATCTTTTGCTTTCTCCAGGTGTTCAGTTACGATACGATGCATTTCAGCATATATGTGCGTATGTGCATATTTCATCGTTATATAAATTTATGTGGTTATGTTCGACGAAGTTTTCCGAAGAGATTCTAGGTTGAAGAGGCCTTTTCCTCTGCGAACAAAGTTCATAGGTATCGTTCTTCGGGTTATTTTCAGAAAATGACAGGAACGTCGGGTTGGCAGCGCTAACGAACTGGGTACACCGATCATTCGGAGCACGTGAACTTTTGACCCGTCCTCCCTGTTGCGTCATTAAACTGTGCATATAATTCGCAAAACTGTTGCCGTTTGCGCTTTAATTTTTTGCAATGCACGCATATTCTAAATTGTGACATCTCGTCTGGCGAATTTGTAAGGTGAGTCTACAAAAAATTTGAGAAAACGTTAAAGGTCAAACTCTACGACTGTGAGTCTTCGTTTGATCGCGGTCAATGCTGATACGCAAGGCGAAGGGTAATGATTAGCGTTAATTGACCATTAAAAATCTGGGGCTAAAACGTTATTTAAGAAATGTAATGCAACGAAATAACGGAGTCGCCTTGATAAATCGTCTTCCGATAAATGACGTTTCGCGGTTTACCTCGATCGAATCGATCGGCCTCGTTCGCCGCAGGATCGATCGTTAATTCCGCCCTAACTAACCGTTCTAAAAATAATTTATTGACTCCGTTTTATTAGAACGCGCGCTGACTATGTGTCGCTTGTCTCTTTTATATACTAAGGTCCTTTCCCTCGTTCATCGAACTTTATCTGATCGATCATCGGAATATTTGACGCGTGCCAACTAAATGCGTCAAGAAAAGGTAGGTACACATGGTAATATATCGTAATTAGCTTTCGAAAGAAGATGAAAAAGATATCTTTTTTTTTAATACGATGTTAAAAGCTTCACTACTGAGTCCAAAGCTCTCATACTTGAAGAATCTTGCTTATTTTTACATGGGTTCTGGATTCTTTGCGGCTAATAAAGGGACTTACATAAAAGAAGATTATTGTTAGAGAATCAAAATGTTCCATAGACATAAGTCAGCGCTGTTCAGATATATCTTTTATGAAACATCGGAAAAATGTAAATGGCATTTTTTTATTTAACATCTCGACGTCCAGAGCACCTCTTTATGTTAATGGTAGCATAAACTATTTTGTACATTGAAATACCAACTTGAAGTACCTATTATCTATAGTATTTAGGATACGCGAGAAATCTCGGCCAAGAATTAGAGTAGCAGAAAAGGCAAATAACATTTTTGTTTCATTACAATTGTCAGATGAAGAAATTTAATTCCTTAAGCCCACATTAATAATCAGATCTTGTATTCAAGATCGTCTCAAGTTCATCTTCAAATGTTTCGTAACCAATGAAATCAGCCATGCAACATCTGAAGATAAATTCAAACCAGTCTTTGATATAAGATCCAACTATTAATACGGACTTTAGACGATTTGCCGATTCTGGCAGCTTCTCAGCAACGGATATCAGAGTTTCAGTAATCCATTACTTCTCTATTGATCAGCATGCGATTCATTATTAGCTACAAGGAGTTGCTTACCCAAAATGGTCAAGTTCTTCGACGAATCCAGGAGAATGTTTATATATCGTATAATTATCAACAATCGTAAAGATACGCATAATTAACAGCGATAATATTTGCCAAATATTTTGTGCTAAATGTGCCAAATTCACCAAATGCTTTATTGCTACCTTTAAATCCACTGTCTCGTCTTCTTAATTTATCAGAAATTCGGTTTTGTCTGTGCATACTGATTCCTACATAAACTGCGAACTAAGCACTCATGCATCATCGTAAGATTTCTCATTGCACTTTATCCATCAATTATAACGTTACTGCGTTATTTATTTATTCAGTTGACACGTGTATCGTTAATATAATAAGAGTATCGTAATTATTTCTCATAATTATATTTTTGAAACGTTTGTATAATTGTAACTTATATTTTATCGTCTAGTTACATTACTTCTTTCTTTTACATATTAAAAAAATAATAAAGCGATATATATATTCTTTGACATTTTTAGACTTATAACTTATATTTTTTTTTGTCATTTAAATTTTATAATTTTTAATTGTTCCACTATATTCGTTTATTATCAGACGTCAGATCGTTTGATAATAAATTTTGGTCAATTCGTAGCTGGCCGTTTTCCAATATGCATCAGTGTGCTCAATGTCGCACGATACATTTTGTTATATATATATACGTAGCCACGCATAAATCTAGCTAGTGCAATAGGCCAATGGCGAGCGTTGGCAGTGTTTGGCACACCGCGTGTTTTGTTCTGATATATTTATGAACATCAGAGGAATTTTCGTGCTCCGTTAAATAAAAATAGCTTTCACAAAAAAATATAAAAAATAACGGTATCTCCAACAATATTGTTATTTAGTGAACTGACTGTCGAATATAATCCTCATTGCTTTTCGTAGTTATTTTCAACGATGCGCATCACGTCGCAATTTTCTTACGGATGTTGGAATGGTTTTTGAAAGGAGTTTCCTGTTCATTTCCGTGAACAATTAGATATTTAGAAGCGCATCTCTATCTAAGATCTCTAATTTCGGCAGGAAGGAATGAACTTAGTCAATTAATGGAAATCAAATCAATAGGACCAAGGCCAAGAGGGCAGGAATTAAATTCCTCTGTGCTCCTATTTTAATTGATGTGTTGATTTGCTTTGAAAATATTGATGGACATGGCGTGAAGAAGGTAGGTGGTAGATCTTCGTTCAATCAATAAGATTGGAAAATCTTTTGATGACGGTGGGGCGGTGGAGTGAGCGATCCATAAAGCAGAGGTGAGCGCGTTGGTTAATCCGCAAAAAGGGTTCGTTATTTACAGCGATGTATCATAAGTAACCTGATTCAAATTTATTATTAGTAGTCCAAGAAAATTCCAATTTTTGACATTTGAACACCGAATATCTAGCCTTGGAGTTATACCATTGCGATTCTTTTATAACTCGTAAAAAGAATTCCATTGATATCAAAGAAATTGATGAATCATCGCTTTTTCGTCGAACGAAGGCATCTCAAAATTCCTCGAAGTGAAATAAAACGTGAAATTCTTGACTTTACTTCGAGATTCGACGCAGATTCGCAATTGAATGTGCAACGTATATTTGCGACGTATATAAAAAATTCGAAGAGCGTACCTGCTAGCACTGTTACCGTCGCTGTCGATTAAAATCTAGTGAACTTGTGAATCCAGTCACAGTGGTATAACGCGACTTCGATGTAAGTGCTTGGATATTTGGGCAAGCTTGGTGACCATCGATGGTTATCGGCCCCGAAAGTCACTCCTGAACACAAGAGACAACACGACCAAGAAGAGCGCTCTCAAAATGGGATAATTTATCTTGATCTTCATCGTGTCTCAACTCAAGATTATAGTGTGAATGCTGGTTTCACTTTTCTCGTCATCGTTATAACGCGTTATATATGCTGAATTTTGCATCGCCTCCAGATAGATGAGCTCTTTGACGCGTAGCAGCGTAATGTTGAAGCCAAATCTTTGTTCGACACGCTGTAATTGAACGATGATATCCATTAATACGCAACGTTGTATCACATATTCTTTGCTCATAGTGATATATAAATATAGATCGATGCTTGCACAGGTAATAATTATAATAATTTCGCGCATATCATTTCATCGTTGACATAACACATGCCGAGAGTAGCGTGGATAAGTGGATAGTCGTATTTACACATATCTTAAAATCATCACAAATCTGTGAATGATATTAATTTTATCGTTCAATCATTATCCTTATCTCGCTTCAATTAACTTTAATATTGTTCCGATTCGCAATTCTATTTTTTTATCGGGATAATGAATCACATTCGTGATTCACAAACCCGGAATATCTAATTGAAATTCCTAATCTCCTATGTTCGATCAATATTTGGAACTTCTTTAAGTTTCGAGTGAAATTTTACGTGATCGATCAGATATAAATATTTGATCTCTATCGTGTTAACCCCATACGCATACAGACGTGCTTTATCAAGCATTTCCGTCCGAGTAATGCTGAAATTAAAATACGGTGAAATGCCAGAGGTATTTCAGGTTCACTTTCTCATTATTCCTGCATAGAGCTCTTCATACGGGCACTTTAAATGCATGCATTTACATATATCCGAACATTCATCGTAACCACACACATGTACGTTCAATATTGGGTAATATAATTCCGGTATGACGACAACTCGCCACGTACCGGAAATATTGTCGAACAGGATAAGAGAAATATCCTGCGGGAATCACTCTCAAGTAACCTAGTTTGGCCTGTCCTGTTCTTTATCCTGGTGGCGAAGATAAAACGCGGATTCTGTCTTAAGAGCTTCTGGGTTCAGCCAGAAAAGAGAGATAGTCTTTTCTGAAAAACTCGCGTGTGCGTATTCGTATAGGACACTGTTTTCGTTAAATATGTCAGACATTCGATACGTATAGGTTAATGTAATATATATAGAAAAACTTAGCGATATGGTAGAAAAAAATAAAAATGGTAAAATACCAAATATCACATTTTAATGCAAAAGGAGCTTACTTCTCATGTTATTTGTAACATTTTTAATATTACCTTGTTTTATTACGCTTTTAACCGTGCAATACGATCCAAATTTATTAAATATTATTTTTATTTTACATTTTTTAATAATATATTTAAATATTCTCTTTATATTCTGTTCCTGCGAAAAAAAAGGAGGAAAAAGAGAGAGAAAGAGATGCATCAGCATCAAAATCACATCGTGAATGTTCGTGAGAAATTTACGAAATTGTATAAAAGAGAAAATCATAAATATTTAGTTAGCTAGTGATCGGAAGCATAGCGAGTCTATTTCGAGCCGCGAGTCAGCGAGTTAATAAAACAGGCATAAAATTGGAGTGTGAATGTCGGTACACGGAATAAATTTCAGCTTAAGATTGTTGCATAATGTTTTATTTATAAATTTATTGTGGCTCTCAATTTGTAAAACCGCTAGATAAAAATATATAATATTACCTATATTAATTTACGAAGCTTCTAATTTCCCGATATAATTGATGTTTCTTTCTTTTTAGTAAAGAGATCAAATACAGAGCGTTTTTTATTGAATAGCACGAGGAAGAGATTAAATGGCGATTAATCGGCGATTCAATCACGGGTGGGCATGAAATATTTTCGATCGATACTACAAATTTGAAAGCGGTCCCACATGTTGCATCATTAGAATTCAGTTCAAATGTCCGCCGATATCGAGGTTCTCTTCACGTCGGCAAAGCAATTAATTAAACAGCATGTAATTGTGGCATTCTCCTGGCCGATGACGTGAGAATTTTAACGAAGCGCGTCTACTCAATTATTCCCCGCCGTAAGAGAGTACGGCCTCCTTTCCTCCCATTGTTTTTTCTCTCTTCTAATCTAATATTCGATCGATTCCGTAAGAGAATGGCTCTAAAACTTTCAGTTCCAAATTTATGCAATAAAGTTCTTCATAAAATTGCCCGGAAAAATCCACTCAACTGCCGCATGAAATTAGATTCTTATCGGATGTCCTCCAAAATGGATGGTGGATTTTCGCAAAATATTTTTTCGTGCGAATGCTTTCTATTCCTCCGCTGAATAAAGGAGAAAATAAAAGAACGAACGAAGAATTTGCAATGTCAATCGAGTGCCAGGCTTGTCGGAGCATTTTGCATTGTCTTGAAATTGTATTTTCACGACGCGCACGAAGTTTTTGCTCGTGATACGCGGTGTGCACGCGTCTCTATATAGTACGCGCTCCCATGCACACGTTCGTCGTAGAAACTTTTATCGGGACCTGTCAGACTGTCAGAGACGAGTCTATACGGAGCAGTTTCCGGTCTATTAGAGACGGTGTCGCATTTTACATCTGTCCGTCGAATGCGTTATACGAGAATTGGCATTCACAAAGATGGAAACAAAAAATCAGATTTTACCATGGACGATTGCTAATTTCTGTGAGAGAGAATTCGAGAAGAAGATCCGTTGTTGGATTTACCGTACTACTATCGAATTTCTGAAAAAGAATGTGTAAAACAATTTCTTTATCAATTATTCTTTCTTTTACGTAACATTGAAAGTAATATCTTTAAATAAGTGCACATATAGAGGCGGTCATAAATGGTGTTCATCGGTTGATTCTCCATTCTGTAATACAACGCACTATACACACACACACACACACACGCACGTGCGCGCACATTCTCTCTCTCTCTCTATGACGTCATTAGATAAGTGCATAACGAAACACTCCCCTTCGTACCTACCTACTTCTCTCGCGTTTAACGTCAGCAACATTACTTTGACGTCGGGTCAACCGAGGTCGAGCTGGTCGCTGGAGGTCGTAACCTACCTACCGACGTCATCCTGAAAACCCGTAGTTCGTCTACTCTTCAACGTCGCTTGAGAGGAAATATTTCTTTAATATATGTCTTGCTCCACGTAATTCTGCCACCCCCTCACTTTCCTTTTTTTCTCTTCGTTCCATGTTTTGAAATGAAAAACGAAAATTGCAAATTGGAAATAAAAAGGTACACGAAGTTTTCTGATGTAAACTTGTTTTTATAGTACTTAATATTTTTCAGATTGACAGCTCATGTTTATATTTCCGGTAAATATACCGATTAACCCCTCTCCAACCCTCTCCATTTGGACTTTAATACATACCCTCACAGCACCGGGCATTGCACTGAGGTTACAGGAAGGTTACAACTTCACATAATTTAATGAGAAGGTAACTTTGCTAGCAGAAATGCAACAGGATCTGATAGCAGACTATGATGACAGACTGACGGCAGAAACCGAGAAGGATCTGTCGTTTCAATGCATTTAAGTGGAATATACTGCAGATTCTGTTCGCTTTCTGCCGTCGAATAGCTGTTAAAATCTATGAATAGGCTCTGTCGGGAGAGCAACAGCAGATTGCGGACACAGATGACATATGGATCTTGTCGACAGATCCTGCTCGTATCTGTCACCAATCTGTCGTCAGATTGCTAACAGATTGCTGACTGGGCTTACAATATAACCTTATATTATAATACAGGGTGTCTCAACAAGAAGTCCGGATTTAATTTCGCGCCATTTTCGTTCTGTGTGACATACAGCGCTTGCAATATGACAGCTGTAATGTAGATATGTTCCAATTATTAATCATGGAGCGCTATATGCAGGAGCAACTTGTATTAATAGTGAAAACACATTACCAAAGTGGGAAAAGTTTCGCGAAAACTGGCCGCAAACTTCGTATGATTTTGAGTAGAGAAAATGCACCAAATGACAAGGCATCCGCAATTTAATCAAAAAATTCGAAGAAACTGGCTCAGTAAAAAACGTAAAAATTGTGCGTCGTCGTCCTGGTCGGTCCCCCAAAAACATAGCCGCAATGAGTCTAGACACTTCAATTCGCCATCGTGCACAGGAATTGGACATTTTCAGGCCCACTCTGCATCGAATTTTAACAAAAGACCTGCAATTACACGCTTATAAAGTTCAATATATATATATATATTTTTTAATTTATATATATTTTTTAATGTTATTATTTTATCTTTTTTTAATATTCTAAGAACTTTTTTATAATATGTCAAAAAAGTTACATGAAATGGATATATAAAATCAATAGAACATTCCTATAATATTAAAAAAATATTACATAACATTCTTAGAATATTATTAGAATATTATTTTAATATTGAATAATATATATCTAATATTCTAGCAATATTATGCGCTTATAGGGATTTTGGAAAATATCGTAACAAGTCCAAACAAGAACGTTTTGGGCCAATTTGTTTATAAAGTAGCTTATCAAAGGATTTTAAAGATAATTCGCGAATACATCATACATTCGCTGTCTTTCGTTGTTTGCTAATTATATACGCACTTTAAAATTCACAACTATGCATGCATAATTATAAATGCGAGTGTTCTATTTATGAAATTTCTTTTGTCAATAACTTTGTCGTAATCAAAGATATTTGAAACTTTTTATGTGTTATTCAGCATAGTATCCTTAATAATTTTCTATCTATTTTCTATCTTTTTATCAATGTCCATCTATTTTACATTTTGTTTTGAACTTAATATGCATCATCATTTAACAGAGTTACCATTATGACACATCGGTAATACAATTAATTAGTAATGTCATTACGTTTAGGAATAATTATGTCAAGCCTTATTCAGACCGGCCTTCATGTAGCTGAGCTATTTCGAGCCTGTACGAAGGACAGCCGAGCAGACTTACGAAAATACTGTTTTTGGGGTCAAGGATAAGCAGTGTGTGACGATGGGGCATTTCTATGCAATTACATTCATGTCTCCCGAGTTCCGATATATCACCCAAATGGGGGATTGGAAGTAACATATCAGATATCGATTAACAAACTATATAGATGTGTCAAGAAAACACGGATATAGCATAACCGACGATATATTCATGTATAAGAATAATGTGCGAGACAACAGAATCGGCCGACCGGAATTATATTTATTTGCACAGGGCACATTTTCAACTATATTGTCCTGTTAATGAAGCTGCAGGTAATTGCAAGCTATCCAAACGCTAATGCATGATGTGGCTTTACGTGCAGTTGCTAATATACGGTTGCGTAAAGCAATTGGTAATTAGCGTTGATTGCATTCCATTTCTAGATCAATCTGAACTACCGTCAAATTACATACATGTATGACGCCACTTCCTACGAATAATATTTTTCTTTACGTAAACCAATACGCGATATTAAATCTTCCATTTCTCATTTAATTGATTATGCTGATTAAAACCTTTTGATATTTCAACGTTTTTTGAAAGCAAGAGGAGCTTTTTATGCAGCGATTAAATTTTAAACTCACTACGACTTTTCGTCGGGATATTTTGTTGCTCAAGTTCTCGGAATTCTGATTACTGATAAGCCAAATGCTCATTAACTCCCCCAATCGCAACGGAAGGAACGATCGTTGCTCAACGGCTCATAATTACGATCATTGGTTGACAATTCGAGAGTCCAAATTTGATACAATACTTTTTTATCGAGAGTTCAAAGCGACAGTTAACAGAGTAATGCGTAATTAACTTAATAATTTTGATAAATATACTTGCCACATGTTTTCCTTTCGGAATGCAATATACTCGTTGAGTGAAGGTATATCGCGATACGTACTATAGAACAGCTGTATGCTAGGTTTTCATGCCAGATATCAGACTGTTCAAAAGAACGATGAGAGCGAGAGGTGAGATTTGGCGAGGCATCTCCCTAGACAACATAACGCCTAAAATCGGAGCATAAGACATCTGAAAGACGTCTTTAAAAAGTCTCTTAGAGTTTTACTTACAAATATCCTTAAGATGTCTTTAAGATGTCTTAAGGATATCTTTCGGATGTCTGATGTCCCGACTTTGAACGTTATGTTGTCTGAATTGCATCTATGCGCCGTTTCGAATCTAGTTCAAATTTTAATGTATCTCCGACATGCATAATGAAAATTCAAGGAAAATATTATGATCGACAATGGAAATACATTAATTCTGATATAATAGTCGATAAAAAGCAGTCTGATCGAATAAATCGGGATTGATGATTTATGATGTGTTTTACTAATAAATACGAATACACGCAGGTCGTGTCTTAAATATCCGTGTGAATGTACTGGCAAATATGTCTATAAATTCTTTTCGACGAAGTGCACATATTATTCCATATATAAGTGCAAATATTATTCCGCAGGGAGATGGAACAATCAATATCTGAAAGAAGGAACCCAATAAGCAAGAAATCATTAACATAATGTTATTACAATGATATTTTATAACATGTAATGTTATATGTTCAAATATGTAGTTCTTAATGTTGTATACAACGTCATTGTTAACAATATTTGACTCAAACATTAAAAAAAATATACTTACTATGATTTTAACCTTTAAAAATATTGTCAAATAACAGTTTAAACAACTTAAACAACAAATAACAGTTTAAACATTTATAAAGTATTATGTCAAAATATGTATAAAATCAATAAAATCACCGTTTCAAAAAATAGATTTAATGTTTTTAATGTTTGTTTACCGGGAACAATCGATAAAATTTAAATATTAGAATATCCCTTGAGCTACCTGCTCACTCTTAAAATACGTCGTGACTAATTTGCTCTAACAAGTCCGATCGCAAATAATGTTCTTTGGCACGCGGATGATGTGAAACAGTGGCGGAACTATGCGACTGGGTCCCGCGCGCGGACGCATAACAGTCTACAAATTTAATCAGAAATTCAAAGAATGTCATTGAGACACAGTGGTGCATGATCGAATCCAAAAGAGTTTTAAGGGAGAATTTTCTTGTTAATAGTTATCGTGTGTGACGGAGATCGATTGTGTCAAGAGAAAATAGCATATTGCTTCTTCGGACTGGTCGCAAGCTGTAAAGTCGTTTCTCCGAGTGAAAGCGATCGCGGCTGAGTCAGACAGTCTGACCTTCGTGTATGGCGTTATTACTGTGATACCCACTTTGATGTCGCGTTTGCCGATATATCTTGCGGTATATATCATACACACACACACACACACACATACACACATATGTGCGCACGCCCAGATATATATATATGTGCGCGCACGTGTATGCACACACAACACGCGCGCGCGCGCACGCACGCACACACGCACGCACGCACACAGTTGGCAAATTAAAAATTGCAATACTTTTTTCGCTGAATTTCGCAAAATATCTCGTATTTAATAAGAAATTACATCTCCTGGGAATTACTAGAAACAAATTCTTCTTTTGGACATGGAATGCGTTACGAAACTTATCGAAGAAAAAATGTTGTTACTTTTAATCTGTCAAGTGTACGTCAGTGACATATTTCTGCGCGCGCAGTTTTATGATTAAAATCTATATTTTTTATTAAAAAATCCCTGTAAGCGCGTAATATTATTTCATATTAAGTAATATTTCTGAAATATTAATAGATGGTTATATGTCCACTCCTAATAATACTTAAAAAATAATATTATTTAATGTTATTGTAATATTATATTTTTTTTAATATTCAACTCTATATATATATATATATATATATATATATGATATATATAATTGTAGTTTTTTATTTCAAATGTATTGCAATACCAATTGTTTTATTATATAAATAAAGTCGAAAGAATTTTATGTAAAAATATGTTTTATACTAAAAAATTATATATATATATTTTTTTTTATTTATATATTTTTTATATTATTTTTTTTTTAATATTCTAAGAACATTTTTATAATATACCAAGAATATTATGTGGAACGGACATATAACATACAACGGACATATATGTGAAACCGACATATAACATCAATAGAACATTCCTATAATATTAAAAAATATTACATAACATTCTTAGAATATTATAAGAATATTATTTTAATATTGAATAATATTTATATAATAATTTAGGAATATTACGCGCTTATAGGGATGGTAGTGAGTTTAATCTACACATCACTTTATCAGCGAACTAAATCTATTTTCTTATGCTTCTTATAGCGTCAAGAAAATATTTCATGCTATGCGATAACTTTGACCGGATCACGTGCTAGTCATCTTTGTATCGTCGAAAATAAGACACAAATAAAACAACCATCACATTATTGATGTACAAGACGGTCGCAACAAACCGAGGAAGGTTAGTCTTGGTGTTCAGTGCGTGCGTCGTGTCGGTCTGGCTGGCACGAAAAGATACCACTGTGTCATGGCCACAATAGAGCATGGCTTGTCTTGAACAAGCGAATATGTTTGTCGGAAATGTAAGCGCGTGTGTAGTGTATGATATACAGTATTCTTCACAGAAGAATGATGTATGTGAGAGCGCGAAAGCAAATTATATTTTAGATATTTCTTTCTTTATACGTCGCTTTCAATGTTAAATTAAAAGTTAATGTTCGTTAAGGTAACACCATTTAAGTTAAGATAACACACCGTTAAGATAACACATCATTCGTTTTCGAGTCTTTGAGTCGAAAATTCGCGGTTCTTTTCATTAAACGTTTAATTTCGTTTAAACTTTATTGTGTTCCTTTTATTAACGCGTTTGATTTCATCTGGACACAACAATATAAATTTTGAATAATATGTAGTAAGAGAGAGAGAGAGAGAGAGAGAGGGAGAGAAGAGTTTGGAAACATTGTGGAAAATCAGAAGATAGGAAATCTGTTTTCTACAACATTTGCAATGCTTGTTTCTATGTATTAGGTTTAACGTGTTCTTTAAACAAACATTTAAAAGGTGTGCAATTACATTATAAGTAACGAAAATAGAGAGGAAAATCTGAACGAGCAAAGAGATAATAGCGAAAATATGCAAGTATTAATATGTGCATATTGTGGAAATATGAAGATGAGAGCAAAATGAAAATTTCAAATTTTCTTTTCTTAATTTATTTGATAAAAGTATGCAACTATATCATTTTTCAACGTAGTCTTCGTTGTGTACAGGACAAGTCTTCTAGCGCTTACAAGGTGCATGGATTCCTCTAAAAAGAAATTTTTATGGTCGCGTGTGCAACCGTTTATGCTCCAACTGTTGCACTTTTTCAACGGACCTGAAAATCTTTCCTCCTATTGCCTTTTTGATGGATTCAAAAATGTGATAATCACTGAGGACAGGGTTTGGCAAGTATAGCGGATATGGGAGACATCAGAAGCGCTAGATACAACCGCGTTGCACGAGCAATATAGGACCGAGCATTGTCACGTGACAACAAGAGTACTAAGAAGTCTACAGAAGTCTACAGAAGTCGTTTGGATATGATTGCAGGTCGAAGATAATTCTTGAGAAAATTTATATATGTGACACTGGTGATAGTATTCTTTCTTTCTGAGCATGTGGTGCTCCAAAATTAAATAGTGTATGAATGACTGTGCACGCGACAGCAAGAATGTTTTTGTGCATGCAAAAGAGTTCGCGGACTTCGTGCATGCAATTAGTCAAAAACTGATTAGATTAGGTAAAAGTTGACTATTTTTGTTTAATAAATTATGAAAAAAAATATCTAAAATTTTCACTTGCTCTCGTGTATTGAAAAAATTTAAATATTAACACAACTATGCCAATGAAGAACGACATAGAAATTGAATTTTTCTTATTAATTTTGTTTCTGATGAGAAAAATGACAATATACTATATACTTTCGAGTATATCAAGTGATATTAATACAATCATATATACAATCATTATTTATACGAGAAATTTAGGCAGGGTGTCTGACACGAGCTGTGCTCACCGTCATATATTTGTAGTTTAGATCAATATGAACAAAAAGTCCTTTACCATTTTGTAAACACTCACGCAAAATTTCGAGTTATTAATTAAATTGGCTATGCATAGAAGCTTTTTCAATTAATAACTCAAAAATTTGCGTGGTTATTTGCAGAATAATAAAGAACTGTTTATTTAGAATGGCTTAATCTACAAAAAAGAACTGTTTATTTAAAATGGCTTAATCTACAAATATATGAGAGCCTACCTTGTGATACTTAGCCATACCCTAACTTAACCCTAATGATAAACATCAGTATATTAAACCTGAATCTTAAACCTTGCCAATCGCAACACAAAAGCTTTTTAGCCATATTTATTTTACTTATACTAATCAAATATTATTTATGTCACGTTTAATCAAAATACTTCCAATCGTTGTGTATTAGCCATGATTAAATGATGCATGTATTTCTCTAGGAACTCCATTACCTATTTGTAGATGCCGATTTTACTTACCTGATTAGAGGAATGATTTTATTAAGCATTTTATTGCGTTTATCAAGTATATATAAGAATATCAAGAAAAGCAATAAAACATCATTAACTTTTAACACATCGAGAATTCGGATTTAGTGAATTTAGTGTAGTGTTTGAAATGTTAAAATGATTCATCCTTTGAAACAACGAAATCATCGATGATCCGGCCTTTTGCAAATCCTTTATAATGAAATGTGTCCTCGAAACGTGCATGACGGCACATTTCGATCAAAAAACTTACGTATATAGAACCACGATATGGAAATAATGTACAAAGTAGCAATCAGTACTTTTGAAGCCTATTATGCAACCAAACTTTGATTTTACAGCCTTCACACAGTCACAGGTATATGCGCACCCTAGATAGTAAGAAACTTACGTCATTATGGAACGGGTATGCCAACATCAGGTTTATGTATATCTGCTTCGCGCATCCGAAGGACATTTTTCTAATAAACTAATAATATTCTCCACTATTATCTTCTATATCTGTATCTCATAAAGCATACGAAAGAAATCGCATGAGAAAAATTCGAGAAGCGATTTAAAGTTTCATTACATTGAGCTCGTAAGCACCAATACATATGTTTTGTTCATTTCAAAGTTTTGTCGAGGTAAAGAAATATTAAATTTAAAACATTTAATGAATGAAAGCAGAACGTACATAAGGTAACATGTGGGATATTTTATATATTAAATGTAATGTCTATTTCGGATTTTTGTGTCGATAATAAATTATTCTTATAAGTCTCTTCAGATGTTCGTAACTAATATTAGAGTGTAGGATATCTTATTAGTTGGCCAACCATACCGAAGAGAGACATACGATAGATAGGTGAAGGTTGCGGTAAAAGTCGTGATTACAGTTACAGAAGAAGTGTAGGTTGGCGATACAGCGATCAATTTCGCTTACCGATATAAAAAATAAATGCTATTCTTTTTCTTCCTTTCTTCGTCTATGTCGACGAAAGATGAGCGACATTATTTTTGAATTAACGGAAATCCATATATCCTAATATAAACTCGAACCGCGTTCTAATCTGATTCATTAGAAAATAGTAATTGACATTTTTGCATACAAATATATAAACCTACATATTTGAAAAATCACCGATCGATTCGTATCCAAAAATCACTAAAAAGATTGTGTAAATGTTGACTTTTGATAAACAATGTTACTTATTATGTCCAGACAATTGTTCGTTGAATTACACATTACGAAGCACATATTGATATCAGCGGTATAAATTGCTTACAAGAAAGTTCGAATCTTGTGAGATGTATATAAAACCGTAAATAATTATAAACAAACAATTGATCGCGGAGGAATTCCATGCCGCGGATAAATGCTGGGAATACACAATAGGAAGCAGCTCGTCTATTCTTGCGGATACTAGAGTAAGCCATATGCTTTTGTTCTCACATAATTTTTTCTCATTCTCGGCATGCGATCGATTTCAGTGGGCGATCGTGCCGATTAATAAGTGATTTATGAAAGCCGTGACATCGTAGTGTCATGAAGTCACGTACATCTGGCGCGTATCAATAGTTACAATAAATGATGTGCTCCTACCATACTTTTGTAAAGAAAAATTAATATCGTGTCATCGGAAATTCTCAGATAATCTTCGGATGCTCCAAAATGACATTATAGGATTATAAGATTTTCCAAAAGAAAAGATAAACGTATATAACAAAGACTGTGCAACATTTCTGAGTTTCTTTTTTTCTCTGCCCATTAAGTATCATAAATTATTACTATTGCCATTTAATATGTCAAGGTTGGTAAGTATCGCTTTCTTTATCCGTCTTATCGATATAAATGATCATGCAAGTTTGGCGCGCGTGTATATCCATTATTCCTCCAAGAAAATGTAAAATGGGCGCGCAGTGTAAAATATAAGGATCGATAAGAACCCGCACACGTTATCGGTGACATTACGAAACGGAGTGACCGGACGGCCAGGGTCGCATTAACGGGCCTGCGTGCTTTGACAACTACCAGATTACCGTGCTACTTCCAAAGCAATTCAACTCACTTGATTAGTCTTCCGGCGAGTAATTATTTATTTCAGGGAAAAATATTATGCGTGTTCGTGCAATCTTCAGATGATTTATTATATGTAGAGGGAATCTTGGGTCTAATTTAACATTAACTTGAGGATTATCTTATCATTTAAGTGTCTTATCAATTAGAATAATTTATCATTTAACAGATGACACTGACAAGAGCAAATTTACATGCACAAACGCACATATTAAAACATAAAAATGTTTTATTTTGTGAGTGACTTTTGTTAATGAGCTGCGGAAAAATAGGAAATTACGTTGAAAATATACGTATCTTCTCTTGCTTTTAATGAAGTTATGAAATGTACAAATATTCCACTATTCTATATTCACTTTCTACTTTCCTCGTCCACTCTGACTGTGCATATGAGACTATCGCGGTGAATTGTTTTCACAATTGCGACATCTCGATTCTCACTATCTATGGTTGATGCGCGCATCACAAATGTTACATTTTTTAAATTTCCCTCGGGATATTTACATCGATAAAGCATGCCGGATAGACGAATGAATAATTATGCTGAATATCGGTCTACTTTTAACAACGTTGTACAATCAAAAGTGTATATTTTGGCTAATTTCCATACGTAGTTTCAAATGTACATTCATTGTCTGAAATGAATTTAAAAAAATGAATCCTCAAGATTACGTTCATGAATTTACTAAAAATGACTTGAGTTTGGTGCATACGATAATTATCAAGTTAATCAAAAAATTAATTAAAAATGAATATAATCGATAAAGTCGCAACGTCAGTTTTCAAATATTAGTTTATTGCACATGAAATCTTCGATTTTTTAAAGTAGTTATAATGTTGAGCACCGTATTTTCAATAGCGTATCAAGGGAGTCACTTATAAATTTAGTATTTATCAAGCAAAATTATGTTTCTATACCTTATTTCTTTACCTAAATTATGTTCCTATACCTTATTTCATTACCGAAATAATAAATATTAATTTTAAACGAAGTTGAGATAAACATGTATATAATATTACAAATATAAAAATATTTTATATTTTTCTTCTTAATGTAATTTTTACGCATTAGTTGGTCTAACACAAGACTGCCACCGGTTTGCACTTCTCCATAGTTACCTCCCACTGCCACATCTCCCTCCTCTCGTTTCATAACATTTATACTCCTCTCGGAGATGTTAAACACTCGATTTCAGGGACAATATTAGCTTAACATCGCATAGGGTTAGTAAGTGTTGCCCCATATGTTACTCAATGTTTAAAATGGTATTATTATTATTATTATTGCTATTACTATAATTATTATTGCTATTACTATAATTATTATTATCAATACTTAATAAAGTTAAAAATAACACTAGAATATATCATACGTATATTAATTGCGTGCGTGCATGCGTGCGTGTGTACGTGCGTGCGTGTTTATATATAAATCTATTAAATAATAAGACACGGAACATATACACATATATATAAAACTAATATTTTTATTTATGTATATAAGTATATAAGTATACAAGTATATTTAAAAATAAAGCAAAAATAGATGGTATATATTTTAACTTATAACGCCAATAGATTTCCGCATCACCCTTGATGAGGTATTATTGTTGATGCATTTTTTAAAGCAATACTTATCAACTCCATGCGATTTCAAACTAATGTCATCTCAGAGATCGAGCGTTTTTGTCTCCGAGAAGCCCTGAGATTGGTAACAGTTGGTGGTAACTATAGAAAAGTGCGAACTGGCGGCAGCCTTGATCTAGCAGAGATTCAATGATAATAGAAAAAGATATATAAGTGTTTAAATATGTACACATGTGTATGTATTTTGAATATTACAACTTAATCGAAGATGAAACGATTGGGGAAGTTTTCAGTGAGTTAGGAAAAAGTTGATTATAGCCCATTGGAGCGTTCAGACCAATCTGGAAAATTGTTTTCTGGGCGTTTACCTATTGCTTTGCAATGCGTTGCAGTTGAAGTTGAAAGCTTCCCACAAATTTTCCGCACGCTACTTTGACATATAACTTCGTTTCATGAACACTTTCCAGAGAATTTTAATTCTAGCACTAATTACAAGGATATATTTTACAGATTTATTTTAATGTTGACAGGCAAATATCTCGAAAGTATGTAATTTTACAAAAAAACATTTGAAATAAAAGTTGTATAGTGTAACGGGAGACATACAATGATGACTTTGGTTTGACCTTGAAACGTCTATTTAACCTGGAAATAATCACCCGGTCATTTTATACCCCAACGGTCAGGAAATGCAGCTCACATCGCAGTGGACTTTTTTTATTAATCGGGAAATAATATATACCCTTCATTTGGGCATTTAGAGACCCAATCTATGCAATAAGAATAGGCTGTGATCCGTCTTATTCATAATATAAGCCTATAAATACACATTGGAGTACAGAAACGATCTTAAGTGATTATTCATGTTATAAAATTAGTCAAGTATAGTAAGAATATTGTGAAGATAAAATAATAATAAGTTTTAATGAGGTTATGTGTACTCATACCCAGCAACAAGTAATATTTACATTACATCTGATACTGACCGATAAAAAATTCATAGAGCAATCGATAATATTCTATATTTGGTTAATAATAGCGATTTTTATTTGATGTCTAAATGACCCCAGGTGATCGTTTGCGTAAAAAAAAAAAATAAAGTGAATATTCCAAAGTTTTAATCAAATGGAGGTCAACCTAATTTTTTCAAATCGATATCCCTATTTCTCTTTGCATTTTTAAGTTCAGTGTATTTAAGCGAACATTTATAATATCTCGATAATTTTTTATATCAATAGTTTCCTGATATTTGGGCTCAAAACTGAAAAATTGTACAATCGACTTTTGACTGCGTAATAATAAACCGCTTATAGCGCTATCCAGGATTTACGATGTGAACGTAGCGGTAATTTGATCTCTTTTATGATACTTGATTTTCGTGAGTCCTCTTGTCTCTCACGTTTGAAGTACTTGATTTCCGTGAATCACAGGCCACTACTTATGCACTTTCTAGGACGCGTTTCATTAACAAGTGACCCAAGGCGCTACATCAGTTCGCGGCTGTGGACAAGCCACTTTAGGTACATAAATTGATAAGAAGAGTGTTAAAATTAACACTAAGTTTCCTTCATCATTTTTAACATGATTAATTATTCATCTAGCGAAACTGTCGACATAATAATTGAATATGAAAGGAGCAATGAAAACTTTAGAAAATGTGCTCGTCAGTTTGCATTACGGTATCCAGATTGTCGATATTCTAGTTACATATTCATCCTTATAAATAGAGTTCGTGAAGGTAAAGTAGTTTGTAAAAAATAATATAATAAATAATAATAAAATAATAAACAAATAAATAAACAAAAATAAATCTTTAACTGATGCTAATGTTTTAAATACAACTTATTTTAGAGATGACAGTGATAAATCCTTCCAGATTAGCCAATGTACAATCAGCCGAGAATTCAATATTTCTCAGACAACCCTCACAAAAATTTATTATTGCTAAACTTTTGATTAATTACTTATTTTGAATATTTAAAACACTGTTGTTAATAATTAGTAGTAATTAAATTATAGAGCTCGTAGTGATACGAAATATTTCAGTGCTTATGGTTGTAATGGTTAAATACTATCTTATCATTAATATGAATATTTAAATGCTATTGCTTAATAGCGCGGTAGTGATGAAATGTACCCTTACAGAAATTTAATACTGAGTAATATGGAATTTGCAATGATTAAGTATTGAGAAAGCGGTTCTAATATGGTAGGTAGTGAGCACACATCAAGCAAATGTTCCAGTAGCAAAAGATCTAGGATGCCTCACTGCTAATTAAATGACCAAGGTTCGATATTGCCCTGAGCCTGTATTTTTTCCTTTTTTCTTTTTTTATTATTACTTTTTTGAATATTTTACTTTTATTTTATTATTAATATCAATAAAAAACACAATTTTTTAATGTATATAGTTTGAAATATTAGTCAATGATTAAATATTGACCAAATAATTACTGAAATACTATCAACATTTAATCATAAATTCTCTAATTCTCAGTAATTTTCAGTATTATTGACGCTATTATTGACATTTCTGTAAGGGAACTGTTCAGCGAATTTTAAAAGCGAATAATTTTCACGTTCATCACACTCAACGATATCAAACACTTATTAAAAATTAAAAACGAGACGCATTGAATTTTGTCATTGGAGTTTGGGGAAATTATAGGAAGATCCGATTTTTTATGATAAGATTTTATTTATAGACGAATCAACGTTTCAAAATATTGGGGAATGAAATCATCATAATTGCCATTATTCAGAAGTTAATCCATTTCGTCATGTAAATCATTAGCATCAGTGGAAAATAAATATTTAATGTGACATTTCGGACGGCCAGATTATTGGACCTTATTTCTTTGCAAATAATCTTAATCAGAAATATATTTACTCTTCTTCAAAAATAATTTACTTGAATTATTAGAGAAGTTCAAATGGATGGTAAGACCGCGGTGATGCACATCTTGCTGGAGGGTATGTATTTGCAAAATGCTGCGATATGCCCAGTTGCACGCTTTCTGCAAAACTACCACCTAGTCCAATCATCTAACGTCCTTACCGCGAATGGGCAACATAGTTTCGGCCACAGCAAATAGATGAGGGGCGAAAGGCAAAACTCTGGCGCCTAAAAGTGAGAGCAAACCAGGTAAGGAAAGGAAAATCTTGACATAAAACCATCTTCTAACTTAATATGTTAGGTCCCGTACCGAGAGCTGCGAAAAAAATAAATAATACAGTCCCAAACAGCCCTCCAGGGGATCTGGTGTACCTCCTGGAATAATATCCGGTGGCACTTTCACTCCAAGGGCACAGGAGGCTCTGCCCGGTGTGACCGGTTTTGACTCACCATACTCGTGGAAACAACATTGGAAATTCAAGATAACAATAATAACACAAATAAGCTAAAAAAGAATGAAGCATCGTCCCTAATCAAAAAAACCTTAGTAGATGGCTGAGGAAAACAGTATTACTACTGGTATCATAATGTCAGAATATAAACCGCAAACACAGAACGAATGGTTCTTGTGCATGAAAACGGACAGAAGAAAAAACCGATTAGAAGCGACAGTAAAAGCATTACCACAAGATCAAGATCCAAAGCGGCTAGTCTATGAAACAGACGAAGACGAGCCAAAGTGGGAAACAGAACGATATGTGCATAAATCGGGGAAGAATAACAAAAAGCGAAAGGCTAATACGTCTCCTGATGCATCTCCGGAATTGTTATCTTAAGAGCAGACAACAGATAAAAACAATAATGAAAAATAGATCAATCCGATTTCTACTACCACAGCCTCACTTGATGTAGTTTTAGGAACGAATCTCCAAAGCAATCCGTTGAAGCTTTCATTATTATTTTGGGTAAAACTACCTAAGCGTTTTTCGAGCAGCCGTTTGTCAGTCAAATCTTCATAAATTTAAGTAACTGCATTGATAACATCATCTGAGAGCGGTGTGTATAATCGCTCAATTGTCCTGTAGTTTTTGCTTGCTGCCAAGTGTACCAAAATTCTAGTCACTCCGGACAATAAAAATGACCAGACGGAGTCTGGTCATTTGAACTTTTATGATACAGAGTGGTCCAAATTGGGTGGTATATTTCACCCACAAAATTCTAATGTCTATGTAACGTATAAAAATGACTCAAGAATTCATAATACATATTCAATAACAAAAGGCACACAAACTACAAAGGATCTAGCTTTACAAATCGGACCTTTTGTAGTCTTGTCGGAACGTAAAATTATGAAACCCGATAAGTCGCCCCGATAAGCAGGTAGGCCGGAGTGCTGATCATCTTCAGCCAGCGCGCGACCGAGTGCGCTATTCCATCACAATTATTATAGTTCCGTTGCAAATTTCAACCTAATATTTTAAAAATATATTTTGAAGACTTCAAGCATTATACAAATGTAAAAAAAAGAAAAATCGAAATTTTGGACCCGTCACAATAGTTTTCCTTCTTAAAACATGTTAATAAAAGATATGTTGGATTCAATATATCTCATATTTAAAATACATATGAAATGCCCGTTTCAAAAGAATTGTTTAAAACAATCCTGAAATTAGATTTTTCATTCTGTTTTTTTCTTGTGCAAATTAGGCTAATATATTCTGAATGAATATTTAAAAGTAACTAACATCCGTCATTTTTTATTTTATAACGTGGAATATCTTATTGCAAGAAGTAATATGTAATTATCATTTTTACTCATTATACATATTAAATATTATTTTTATTTTCGATGAGATGTCAATATCTTCTCTTATTTTCTGTGTTTGCTGTGAGATTACCGCCAAAGAAAATTCGAGAAATGCGATTACGCACCTTGACCGCAAAAAAGTTTCTCCATGTATGATAATTGTTATAAGAAAATCATATTATAATCGACGATGTTATTTGTTTCTTTTCAGATGGCGACGGCAATTTGTGTATTCTAAGACGATAATGGAACGCTGAAAAGCCTCCACGTGAAAGTGGATGAAGAGGGCGGAGCACGAGGATGAATGCTTGTAAGAGTTAAAAGCGAAAATCTACACAACGAATAACAACAGCCTGCCTCGTCCATTGCGACCAGCCACATATCTCACGTTAAGGTACATTAACAATATGCATGTGAGAAACAATAACGAAATGACGGTACGCGTAAAAAAAGATACTTCAGGCCTCTGCACTCTTCTGTTACTTGGAAATACGTTCCAAGTAGTTTCTAAAAAAGTTTCTCTTCGAGTAACAATGGTGATTTTACTCAGCTTTTTCTTTTATTGTTTCTTTTATCGTTTTTAGGAGAGACAAATGACGACAAGGGATAAATATAAGAAAAAGTAAAATAAATATAAAAATAAATATAAATAAATAATACGTAAAATTTTGGAGAAAAGTGACATAAAAGAAAAAAAAATGTATGAAAACATAATTCAGCTCAAGGTCAAAGCACTTCAGTCACTTTGTCCTAGTGACACCGTTCGATGATTTTCGTTTCTCTCACGATTGTACCACGTTGTCCGCGCAACCTTGTCCCTTGTTTATTCCTTACCCCGCTTGTCTTTTCCGCTTCGCGTGATTTCTCGTGTCGTCATGACTCGTGCCACGCCGTAATTAAACAGCCCCGATGAAGTCGACCTCTCCTAATCCCGGATCTCTCGCGACTGCTGCTCGACAACTTAACGGTCAAGTTCCTCCTTCGCGACGTTAGCCGCGTCGATAAACCCGCCAAGTTGGCGAACATCTTCTAGCGCGGTCAAGTTCTTCCATCACGAAGCGGTAAAGCGATAAGCGAAAAGAACACGAAGAGAACACGCGTAAAATCGCTCGAAGGAAGATATTCGTAGAGGCTCTTTTGATTTCTGCACCGATCGATCGCGTAAACAACCGTGGATTACTGAGATACGTCGCGAGCGATGTCTAAAGACATTCCAATCTTGATAATCTTGGAATGTCCCGCAAACACGTCTCACCCCGCGAGTCTCCGATATTACTTCCGGTTATGTAAGGGATTCATATGAGAATATGACAAAGAATTTTGTCCATGCAAACATGTGTCGACTATACGATGTTGCTTCCAACGATACAGCGGTGGCCGGCTATAGACGAAGACGGGACGGGTTAAGATTTGCGAGACTATATAAAAGATAGAGCATGAATAGCGTGGCGTGAAAACGAGTCGCGGACTCTCAGAATGGAACGGGCTGAGCTACGTGACGTAGCTATAGCGTTCCGTGCCGCAACGCCCCGTATTGATCGAACGACATCAGCTGTACGCTGTTGGTAGCGTTTATATTAGTGGACGCCTGCCGGTCTGACTACCACTGCCCACTACCACTGCTCGATGTTCCCTTTTCTTCTTCCCTGCCACAACGATGTCAATGTGTCACTGTTATAACGTTTCTGATCGGTGCGGTGCGTAGAAATTTGCTTAATGTAGGGGAGCAAAACGCCGCCTATATAGAAATTTTGCTTCCGCTTTCAGATTACGTTCGTTCAAGTACGTACTGTGTAATCTGAAATGCAAATTTGAAGAGGTAGTAGGGAGAAAGTATACATACACGTGTGTTTCGTGTCGGGGTTGTTCTACTTACAAAAAACGTCAATTAATTTATCTTCGCGGTAAGTGTGAGAAAGATTTACGGAATCAGGCATTAAGCATAAAGATACACATACACATATACTTGAATACAACTCACGCGACAATTAAAATATATTATTGACTACATCAGCGTGAACAGACATCAAAATTAAAAATAGAAAGTGTCCGAATGTACAAAGAAGTAATATGTGGAACTGATCACTATTTGGTAATAGACAAAATCTTATTCCCATTTAAACACATATCGGTAAAATACTTAAATATTAAAATAACATCGAAACACTAAATATAAGATATAAATTAAAGAGTTTACAAACGGAAAGTAAAAAATATCTGTACCAGCGTAGAATAGACGAGAAGCTACAAACAACGTTTATAGACTCTGAATGATTGTATGCAGATATTATGTGATGCATTCAGGAAGCCGCAAAAGTACCAATCGACAATCCAGACAAAATATGAAAAAATCTATCTAGTGAAATCCTAAAATTGAAAATGAGATCGCCAAAAAAGGCATTGCATATTAAATATATTAATATATTAATTATTAATTATAATATATTAATATATTAATAGTTAAATAAAAAAACGAGCTGATAATCAAATTTGAACAAAAAAGCTAAAATACCTGTTCGCAAAAAAATCTCAAAAAGGAAATTTGGGATATAGAAAATGTTCGAAAAATGAAATCATATTTAGATCCGGAATCCGCAGTTCAGAAGTCTGAAAGTTAGTTAGGGATTTAAAAATTAAAAATAAGCGACACAAAAACCTACAAATTATCAATTCGGGGGGGGGGGGGGGGAAGAGATATTTCTAGAGCTTACTAACATGACCAAAAAAACGCAGAGAATATCTAAACCCAGAGATACAAGTGATAACATAGTGATGGAAGAGCCTATTCAAATAACAACGGAAATGGTGGAAAAAGCTAAAAAACATGAAAAACAACTGATAAAGGGATGACACTAATCTCGAAATCGATTTCCGGACGAATTATAGCTTGTTCGATAGTTTGTATATAGAGCATTAAAAACCCTAAAGGGGTTTAAGTGAATATGCCTTTGTTTATAAGATATTACAATGCTAAGTTAGACTGACAGAGCTGTGCACACTTGAGGTGGAATTTAACACTCTTTGTCATTGAAGCGATGTAACTGACAGGACTAAGGTTCTCATCTCGATGTTTTTGCACCGATGAGTATTCGAGCCCCGCCAACGATTTTTTCCGCTGAAGTTCCTTCATCCTTTGATGTTCGTTTTCTTCATTTTTCTTACTTTAGAGAAAAATAATTAGTATTTTGTTATGCGTATTATTTTTTTCAATTTATTCCATTTTCTGTAAGTAATTAGGGAAGTTTTAAAGTAAAATAATATGGAAACATAATTTATAATTATTTAAGCTGAATAAATTTTTCATACATTATATAAATTTAATTAAGATTCTTTTGACTTGTTTGTTGATGTCAGAAGTGAGAAATCGCATGTCAAAATATATTGCGATATATATGGAGATAAAAGAATACATGCACATAATAACGCTCGTGATCGATTCAGCATACTTGTAAAAATGTCCGAACGCTTTCCTGCAACCTGAATAATTAATCAATAAATAGTCATACAATTAACATAACAGAAATCATAAGAAAAGATAGATTAAAAACGTACATTAATTTTTAGTTATTTATTAATAGTCGAGGTTAAAGAAAAGCATTAGGATATTTTTATAAGTGTGTTGAATCGATAACCTGTGTTATTATATATATATATATATATTCTTTCATCTCCACGTACCGCAATACAGGGTGCGCCCTTAGAATCCGGATATGAAAACGTTCCATGGGAAAAATTTATCAGAGCTAATATTAAAGGTGCAAAGAAATGCTTTAATACTCAACTTAAGGGATTCTTTCTGAGACTCCTCATTCGATGTAACCATTCTGTTTCGATCATCGCCTCGATCCTGGTCCTTAAGTGCGAGCACGCCGCCTTCAACTATGCCCGATCCATAGGCCGTCTCGAAGGCGGCCCGGAAGAAGGCCACGTTGAAGTGCCTGGACTTGTTGATAATCCTCTCGACCACACCCTACATGTAGTAATTAAGAGGCTTCAGATCGGTGCTATTGAAAGGTCTAGAACTAGAAGTCCTTGGACCGGAACATGTTGACGTCAGAGTGACAATTCTGTATCAAACGACTCGTGTGAATGGGTTCGCCGTCTTGCCGAAAAATATACGGCCTTCCTGAGACTATGGTCTCCATCCAAGCCAGCACTATACCTTTTTTACCGCGCATTTCATATCTGATTTACGTTGTGCTTCGTCCATAAATTCTTAGGTCCATGATCTGATCTACCTTAGTGCTAAGTGGCATCTATAGCTGAATTTTAATATAGCGGAAATTTCAAATTCAATTTTGTCCGGATTCTAACGGCACATCCTGTATATTTTTGCATATAATTTCTCGCTTCTGCGAGGACTCAGCAGCCTTAATGTCAAACGTTTAACCACTTGAGTGGCACACATGCACTATTGCACTTTTGTATCAGAAAAATCTCGCTTGATTTCTTCGCTAAAAATGTATTGTTGAATTTAAAAAGTCGCTAATTTTATGTTTTCGATATCGAAGAATATGAATTTTATGTCAAAAATTAAATAATTTTCAATTCCCGATGCATGTCTTGTGCATCGTCATGCATAGTTTTCTATTTAATGTGTACTTTAATTTATTATAGTTTGTCTTATTGGATTTTTTTTCTTTTACATTGATTTAGGGAGATTAAAATTATGTCTTTATAATAGTTTTTGTTAAGACAAATAATATTTTAATAAACATTTTTGAAAATTATAAGCGAGCACAAGCTCGAGTAGTGTAGCAGACAGCGCACTGGGCTGCTATACTTAGAAGTCCGGGGTTCGCCTCTCGATAGAACCAAAATATTTTCATATGCTCGTGTTTTCTCTCCGACACTAGTCAAGACACACAGCAGAGAGGGTTTGGAATCAAAAAATATTACAGTAGTAAACGAACCATTGGAGTTCTTATCTCTGCTGATACACACACAGCAGAGAGTGTTTGGAGCCAGAAAATACTATTGGGGTGACAAACAATGGGGTCCTTACTTCTACTGATACACATACTTACACATAGCAGAGAGAGGTTTTGGTTTGAAGAATATATTACTTATTTTCGTCATAAATTGCTTGTCACACACTTGTCATTTCGTCACATTGCTTGTTAAAAATGAAGTTTTGAGGTCAAAACCTAAAGTTCACAAAGAGTTGTTTAATAAAAAAATATTTTAAATAGTATTAATTTCTTAGATCTTAAGGTCTCCTTAAATATACGCGCGCGCGTGGTATGTGCGTGTGGTATGTGCGCACTCGCGCGTGTACATAGAATATCTGTTTATCGTCGTGATCTTACTTTTCTGTTTCAGATGACATAGAATGGGTTGGGTGGCGCTAGGGCGGTGTGCGGGTGGTGGTGGCCGCCTCTCGTCCATCCTTTCGCTGTCTCTCACCTCTCTCGCAAGCTCCCTCATCTTCACTTCCCTCTGTATCCTCACACTTGCCTTTACTCTCGTCACCCTCGCGCGTGCTGAGGACATGTACGTATTACATAAGAAGATAATTGCTGTATGCGAATCGTTTCTTAGCTCCTCGATCGTCCGACATTTGCAATCGATTACTTTACATTTTGAAAAAATCAATAGCCTTTAAAATGCTAAAATTAATAAACGGGAATATTATTAGGAAAGGCGAGTATGATAAATGAGGACGAATCGAAAAGCTATGTCTAATTATATTGTCGTAATATATTTACGTTCCACTCTTTAAAGAGTAAGGAAGGCGGTATTATTGGTAATGATTAGTGCATATTTGATGAAATGTTTCTGCTCTGTCAATAACTTTTCCGACGTAACGAATGGCAAGTGGAACTTAATGAGTACTGTCAACGCTTTACAAAAAATCGGTGAAAATAATTGATTGCCTCATTTACAGATAATCTACACGTAATTTATTACCTCTTATTTTTATTTTTTTCACCAATAAAAATTGTTCCACTTATCTTGATATAATATTATATATTGATTCGAATCCTTCAATTGTAACTAACAGTTGTGACCACGCGATTGATACTCAACTATATATCGTGTTGATGGTCGCCCCAAGTATACTCCTTCCTTTCTTATCACAGAGTGCTCTTATAAATTGATGTAATTGATTATTCGAGAAATTCGTTCAGTTAACCATCGAAATCTTAGTCGAAGGGACCGAGATGAGAATTATTGTTAACGATGTTTGCATGTGAACGCGTGTAATCTAGAATATTTTGGATCGAGAATGGAACGATATAGAATACCTTGTTTTAATAATACGATCAGCACCGAACGATGGATGAGATCGAGTGCGGTGTTCGTATTAGGAATACTTTTGAAAATTTCCTCCTTCTATCGTCTCTATCGTACTATTTTGCATCGAATGTATTAGCGTAAGTAGACCAATGTGGAAGTTAGTGATTGTGATTTAGTCACAATCGAACCAAACAATCGTGACTCTGGTAGCGTCTTACATAGCCACGCGGTGAAGCTCAAAGCTAGATGCAATTTCGTATGTTGCTTTAGACATTGTTGCGTCTGTTTCTATTAAAAAAGATTTTTAGGCAAATATATTTCGGACGCAAAAGTGCGACATACGTTTTATATTTAGAATGTTAAACGCAACTTTGACGATTGTTATGCTCGGTTACCTCGAAGATCAACAATTCTGCCAATGATGATGCTACAATAACGTATTATTGTACGATGAGAAGATTCTTTTTGAATCAAAGGATCAATTAATTTGGTTTCATCTGAGTTTACTATGGAATTTTATCAAATGCACACACATATACAGGATTTTTCATAACATGTAAGTATAATTTTAGAAATGAATTCAAAACACAAAAAGTTTCTGTAAATCCAGTAAGTAAATTAATCGCAGACTGTGCGCAAATTAACAGCAAATTTAGTCAGAACTTCACGCCAAATCTATAGCCCTCTGTGTCCGCATTCAATTAGTGTTTTGATGACAAAGCCTGTTAACAAGCAATCGGAGCAGATTGACAACAAAAACCGCGCTAAGCCTGTCAACAAATTACGCTCAAGATCTGTTGGTGTCCGCCACCAATCTGCAGTTAGATCACTACAAGCTCTCCTCGGTTTTAGTCGCCAATCTATTCGCATTGCCTCTCAGTATTCTGTCACATTTCTGGCGACAGTTTGATAACATAATCAGATAGAATAAATTCTGTGTTGGATTTATTGCTTTTTTGCCACCGAAAACTTAAAGCAGAACTTTGTTCAGAATCTACGCAGGTTTAGTCTGGGAACATTTGTCCTACTTGACTTTGTTTCCGAGTTACAGACATCTTCGTATTTCATTAATTCTTATTAGGTTTGTTAACTTTATTAAGTCTTTCATAGACTTAAATCCGCTGAATGTTTACATGTGTAGTCACTTAAAATTTATGGTTTACAGTATAATAGTAGACAACGTTGATATACTCCGCCAACATATTGAAGAAAGTTGTTAGCGAATTAGAACAACATCCAAAATATTCGAATATATTAGAAGATCAATGATAAGACGTTTAAAAGTTTGTCTTCACCCCAAAGTGTGGTAATTTCAGAAACAGAAATGTGTTCCTTTAAAGACAGAAAAGACACTACGTTAGCTCAGTTTGTAACGAGAATTAGTGAAACAAAAAACGTCTTTAAATTGTAAATAAGGTTAGATAGGATAAATATTTATATGAATTTTTCGTGTTATTTTTATGTTCATTTGAATTCATTTCTGAAATTATGTCTATATGTTATGAAACACCCTCCATACAGGGTGGATGATTTGAAGTGTTACAAGCTGTTTTTTTTCTGAAAGTACTTATTATAACAAAACTGTTTTAGATAAAAGTATTTGGTTTGAAGGAGAACAAATATAGGGATATTAGTTTGACTTTAGATAGGCGTACCAAAACCATATCAAGGTCATCATGCATGGAATCATATAGTTTTTATAACATACATCGATTCTCCTAATCATTTTGTAGACAAAAGTATTTAACTGGTAAAATGACAGGTGGAGTTTATTGCTGTAAAAAACATAAAGGAACTAAAAAAATTCGTTGTATTTCTCAAATACATTAATGCACCAATGTGCAATATTAATATCATTAACACGTTGACACTGCCAACTACGAGATATCTCGTAGGTTGTTTACTTGCCCAGGACGCTAACTACTTATCTCGTCGCTTCATTACTTGATTAAATCAAATTGGCTTCTTCGATCAGAATCGTGAAAAGTTCCGTGGCAGTCAACGTGTTAAATGATTTCTCTCATTTTTTTCCATACAAGTGTATCAGAGTGAAATTATTGAAAAAAGAATATTTTGCAAGATATTTTATATACCATACTGAAAAATATTTGAATAAAATATCTTGGAAGAATATTTAAAAATTTACTTTCCGGTTATCTTATCGTATTACTTTTATATGCACAATAAGTACAGGAATCGATTTATGTATTTAAAGAAATGTATTTAAAGAAATCATGATTCCATTAAAAAATATTGTTATGATATCCTTATCACGTCCATTCAAAATCGAACTAATAGTCAAACTAATATCTCTATCTTTTTCCTCTTCGAATTAAATAACATTTGTTTAAAAAAATTATTGTAATGCGTACTTTCAGAAATAACAGCTTGTAATATTTAAATGCTCCACTGTGTATATATATTTTCCTGCATATATATATATATATATATATATATATATATATATATATTTATTTATTTATTTATATATAGGCTGCCCTGTTTTAAATAATGCAGTTTAATATCTCTTCTATAACTCGTCATAGGCAAAAATTCTTCAGATAAAAGTTACATGGTTTGGTGAGGGACACATGAAAATGACCTTGAGTGACACATGAATTTGACCTTGAGTGACCNCAAAGTCATCTAAACATTTTTAAATAGAAACCCCTATTTTTATTTCATATTCTCGTAGCTGATTTCGAAATCTTTTAAAAATATTATAATAAAATATTTTTTCATTAAGTACCTTCTAAATTATGAAACTTGAAAGTTAGCAGATAAAGATTAAATTAACGCATTATCGTAAAACAATTAAATTCAATTAACAACTAAAAAAGAATGATGACTTTGATTGACTTTGACATACTGTTCTCAGGTTCTATAAGCGCATAATAATATAATTTAATATTAAGTAACATTTCTGGAATATTAATAGACGATTATATGTCTATCCCTAATAATATTTAAAAAATAATAATATTTAATGTTATTGTAATATTATATATTTTTTAAGTATTCAACTCAATGTAAATATATATATATATAGGGTGCTTAGGTCGAGATCATCTTGAATTTTTTAAATATATTTTTAATTCCACTTTTAGCGTTACTCAAGAATAATGACGGGGACGTAGTAATTTTCTGTTTCCTCTAAGGTACTTTATTACTATGAGTTTTCCTTACTTTTCATATTGAGGTACTTTATTAACGTGAATTCCCCTTGCCTTTTATGACGGTTTTTTTTAACGCAACTTTTTAACGTAAGTTTCCTTTGCCTTTCACGTCGGAGTGCTTATTGTGCCATTAGTGCAATACATACAAAATGTGCTAAAAATAAACGCAACATTAAGAATTTAATAAATATTCAAAAACGTTTCCCTGAACATCAATGCAACGTTGTAGCCGAAAGACGAAATGTTGAGTCGAACTTAATAACACATTTCTAGCAATTCTTTGACATATTTGTGATATTCCTCCTTTTCTCGTCGTCGACGGTCTTGCAAAAACAATGTCTTTTAACAAACCCCAGAAAGAAATTAAGTGAAGTTAGATCGGGAGAACGCGGTGGCTATGTTACAGATCCATGTCCGATCCATTTCTGAGAGAACCTTTCATGCAAAAAGCGATGCACTCTTCGATGGTTATGCGGTGGTACACCATTATACTGGAACCAAACATTCTGTCTTGTGTGGAGATCGACATCATCAACGAGAGCCGGTAAATCATTGCGCAAAAACTGCAAATAGTTCTGCCCATTTCGAGTACCATTAAAAAATAGAATCCTACAAGATATCCGTTAAAAATCCTACACGAACGTTGTATTGAATCTATTGTCTAAATTTAAGATATTGTAGACTAAAATGAACAACTTCTCGCGTGTTGTAACCTGAATTACGAAGTTCTTATTTTTTGGCAATCGTGGTCTTGCGACGAAAGTAAGTGATTACCTGCCGACCAAGCACTGATACGTGAACGCGTAATGAATTCTCCAAGTTCCCTATAAGCATGTAATATTCCTAGAATATTATACAATATTTTTTAATATTATAAGAAAGTTCTATTGATGTTATTTGTCCACTTCACGTAACATTTTTGGCATATTATAAAAATGTTCTCAAAATATAAATAAAAATAAAGTAATAATAATATAGAAAAGTATATATAAATAAATAAAAAAAAATATATATATACATGTATATATGTTATATATATACATATAAATATGAGTATATGTATAATTTTTTATTATAAAACGTATTTTTACATAAAATTATTTCGACTTCATTTATATAATAAAACAATCGGTGTTGCAATATATATGTATATATACAGGGTGCGTCAGAAAAATCCGGATAAAACAAACAGTTTATTATAATAATTATTTATTAGTCAAAAACTTAAATTTATAAAATGCTTTTATATGTCACTTAAGGGATTCTTCCTGAGCCTTGTTATTCAATGTAACTTTCTTTCGCTTCAATCACTGCCTCGATTTTCTGCTTGAAGTGCGAGCACGCTCTCTTTACTCTCGGTCCAAATCCGCAAATGTTACCTCAATAGCGGCCTGAAGGGATGCCACGTTGGACTACCTGGACTTGTTAGTAACCCTTTCAATAACGCTTCACTTAATAATTCAGAGGGTTTAAATCTGGACTATTAGGAGACCAGAATTCCTTAAACCAAAACATTGTCGGAAAGGCAGTTTTGTACTAAATGGCTCGAGTGAACCGATGCGCCGTCCTGCTGGAAAATGTATGGTCTCCTAGAGGCCATAGTTTCCATCCACCGTTTCATTATCGTCCTCAGAATCCATAAATAGATCTCCTTCGTAATTATTTCTCCCTTTTTAAAGAAATGCGGCGGCATGACGTCACCCTCACTGAAGACAACGCTTAGGACGTGATCATTGGCCGGAAACTTCGTCCTGGCTACTACAGGGACATCTTCAGGGTCGTGGGCGAGCCAACGGTCGTTTCTCCGGTTCACTTTGGCACTTAATCATTTCAGTCGGCGATCTTCCAGCGCAAACCTTCAATAATCGCTGCTTTTCGATTATATTCCGCACTTGATCTCACTAACTCGGCCATTTCGAAGTTATGCACGTCTTACACACGCGTTTAACTTATCCGAATGTCAACAAACACCTGCTAAATTCAAACTGAACTGTGTCCGGATTTTGGTAACGCATCCAGTATATATATATATATATATACATAAATAGAATATTTAAAAAATATATAATATTACAATAATATTGAATAATATTATTTTTAAATATTAGAAGTGAACATATGACCATCTATTAATATTCTAGAAATATTATTTAATATTAAATAATATTACGCGTTTATAGGATTGCATCTGTATAGCATCTTGAAAAACTCTTATGGCATATGATGTGATACTTAAATAAATTTGTATAGACCTTTCCCAAAATATCACGATCTTTGCCAAATTTTTCTCATGTTTTCACTTCTTAATTGCAAACAACTTTTGGTGCACCCAAAGGAAACAAAAAACTACTACATTCACGCTGTTGTATCTGGGTAACCCTAAAAGTAAAATAAAACAATGAATTTAAATAATTCGAAGGACCTCGACTTGAGCCTGAGAACGATATGTCAAAGTCGATCATAGTCATCATTCTCTCTTAGTTTTAAATTTAATTGCTTTAAGATAGTGGGTTAATTTAATCTTTATCTGTGCTCTTTCGAGTCTCATAATTCAGAAAGTATTTAATGAAAAAATATTTTATCATAATATTTTAAAAAGGTCTTGAAGTCAGCTACAAGAATATGAAATAAAAATGGGGGTTTCAATTAAAAATTTTTTAGATGATTTTGAGCTAACCTTAAAAAGATAGCTCAAGGTCAAATCTGTATTTTCATCCCCCTACCATGCAACTTTTGTCTGAAAAATGTTTGTCTCCGACGAGAAGAGATATTAAAATGCATGATTTAAAATAGGATGTTCTGTATATATGAAGGTAGATTGAAAAGTTTCCGTGATGACCATGGAAACAATATAAGTCGAATTATATTTTACTTTTCAATATAATCCTCAAAGCTCAATACACTTGGTCCAACGTTTCTTCAGCTTCTTGATTCTTTCCCAGAAATGACTTTCTTCGAGGTCTCCAAAATAATCTTATACAGCATCGATCAATTATTTATTTGATCAAAAATTCTTTCCACCCAAGAATGTTTTGAGTTTCGGGAACAGGTGGAAGACTGAGGGATCTAAATCAGGTGAATATCGGTGGATGCAGATCAGGTGAATGCGGAAGAATTTCGAATTTCAATTCTGTCAATTTTTTGCTGAGCGATTGCATTTGAATGAGCGGAATGAGCGGAAGCATTGTTGTGGTGAAACAACACTTTTTTCTTCGCCATTCCCGGACGTTTTTTTCTGAATTGCTGCTTTCAGTTTGTCCAAAAGTGTTGTGTAGTATTGGCCAGTAACAATTTTTCCTTTTTCAAGATAATCAATTAGCAAAATTTCTCTAGCATCTCAAAAAACTGATACTACTTTTTCATTTGATTAGTCTTTGCCTTCTTCGGAATTAATTCACTGTGTTCAATTCACTATTTTAATTGTATTTTTGTTTCTGGTGTGTAGTAGTGAATGTAAGTCTCATCTATGATCACGAATCGTCTCTTGCAATCTATTGGATTCCTCTTAAACGTTTCCAAACAATCGGTTGAAGTTTGGACTGGAATGCGTTTTGCTCCGGACTGGGCAAATGCAGCACCTATCTTGCAGAAAGTTTTCTTAAACCCAATTTATTATATTAAATATGAATTACTCGTTCATAAGTGATGTCCACGATTTCCTCAATTTCATGCATTTTTATTCGGCAATCTGCCATAACTATGTCCTGGATTTTATCTACAATTTCTGGAGTGGTAGCCGTTATTCGACGTCTTGAACCACTTGCGTGCGCATGACCATGCTTGAATTCCGAAACCCAAAAACTCACGATGGAAAATGAAGGTGATGAATCCTTAAGAACTAACCTAACTATCTAACCTCGATTTGATTTTTTTTGCGGCTTTTCCTTCTACTAAATGGAAAAATTTTTGATGACCGCTCGAATTTCGTTTTTAATCATAACTGAAAACACATAAAGTTGCTTAATTTGAATGCTTGTCAAAACCAAACTGTTTGACAGATCGATTTGACATTAGTATCCAATTTATCTGAAAGAGTTATCAACACAATGACATACAAATATTTAGAGAAAAGCAGCATCTTAGTGGCAATTTCGAAAACTTTTCAATCTATCTACGTAATTACACACACACACACACACACACACACACACACACACAAAGTGTAAATCCGATAGTGCAACTTCCTTAAGGTACCCTACATCTAGGATAACGCTCATGCCAGTGATATTTGAAATTTGTCAACCAATAATTCGAAAAATACTTAACGAAATTGAGACTTATTATACCATAATGAAAACGTCTCGACATCAGCTACAATAATGTGCAATAAAAAGTAGGTGGTTTCACTTAAAAAANATATATATATATATATATATGGCGTTACAAAGGCGTTATATATATAGGCGTTATTATATATATATATATATATATATATGGCGTTACAAAGGCGTTATGGCGTTACAAAATATATATATATATATATTTTGTAAAAAAATATAATAATAATAATAATAAATAATAATAAATAAATATAAATATATATATATATATGGCGTTACAAAGGTCGGTCAAAGCAACTTAATTTTTTTAATATATATATATATATATATACATATATATATACAGGATGTCCTATTGAAAATGAAGTTAATCTTGAAATGACCTTGAATTATTGACAGTACAACAAAGTTAAGATCAGGTTAAATTAATAGATTAATCTGTTATCATGCTCTGCTAGTAAATCTTATTATATTTCTGCTAGCAAGCAGTTGACAAAATTTCTGGTAGATATTGCGCAAAATCTACTTCTGTAGATATAGGGTGTCTGGGTGATTTTATTTTAGGCAATATTTGCTCAATGAATGCCAAAGTAACCAATATTGGGCTAATGAATTACGTTACTAAGATAAAGGAAACTCTTGATCTTTGGATCTAGTGTTTCCAATCTGGCGTGGATCATGTTTACTCAATTAGTACTTTTTTCACTTATTTTTTAAACTTATTTATTTGTGGAAAGAAATAGATTTTTGCTGACTAACCTTGTAATTAATTTCTTAAAGCAACTAACTTTTCATCCCATTGTAGAGTTTTAATCTAATTATAAAATCAAACAATTTAAAAAACAATTGAATGTTTACGAAAAAAAGAATTAGACACACTAAAAAAAAAATCCTTATCCTGTTGTTATCGACACTCAATTGTCAAAAAAATATTTAACGTTTCCTTTAGTTAAAAATGAACACTACTGCCAATATAAAAAAAATTAAATCTTTCTATTGTCGAAATAATGGTTATGAATTAAGTCTCCCAAAGTATTAGGTATCTCCAGATTCCTCTATGTATCCGACGTAAGCCTTGTCAAACCATACTAAACATATACAGCGTATTCAACGTATACAATACATCAAACTGAGAAATATGACTAATATCATTTTGTAAATTACCATGCAAAATTTCGAGTTATTAATGAAAATAGATAGGCGGATCTGCGCTCTCGATGTGGTAGGCACACCATGTCGGTCACTTTGTACGTACAGAATGTCCTATTTTATTTTTGACAGTCCAATATCTTAAGAAATATGGGAGATACGGAAAAATGTTTCAGACAAAAGTTATACGGTCACAAGAGGGATAAATAATAATGTTAATTTAAAAACAAATTTCAAAGTCATATGAAGGTTATCGCCACTTTTTTAAATAAAATGTGATATTTTTTATTTAAAAAAATTGAAAGAATATTTAATTTGATATAAAAAGGTGTTAGGATACCTTTGACCTAAACTCATTATGTAAAGAAATATTTCATGAAAAAAAATATAAAAAACCTGTATTGAACAGTGTATTTACATGCGTAGTTCCCTTCTGAGCTAAATCTAGGACGAAGGACGAAGACGTAGGGTAACAACCGTCTTGCGCGCGCACCCAGAGATTATGACCCTGTGGTTCGTCACATCCACAGTATTTTCAGACGCCAAATCAACGTCTTTGATGTTTGTAAAATCTTAGTTTAATAGTTGTTCAATATTGGCACCGTTAACCTCATAACATAATCTATTTCTCCGACGGACATGTCCTTCCAACGACAATAAATCATTGCTTAGAACATCACGGCAAGCATCTCTTATTCTTCTTTTTATATTATCCTTAGTCGTTGGCGGATTTTGATAAACTATATTTTTATGAAAACTATATAGCTCCACAAAAGGAGGATTGAATTTTTCACGTGTTTCGTTATCGCTTGGGGATCGTTTTATTTCTACATTTTCTTATATTTGGCTTCGTAGAAACCGGAAATTATCATTATAACAATATCATACTTCAGGAAAAATTTGTACATTTAAATAAAGCGAATAAAATCATAATTCACATCTTTATGAAATAGCTGTTAATTCTTCCATAATTTAAAAATTAATTCAAAGTTGGACCAGTGTTGCATCGTAAAACGTTAATTAGATTATATCTTTCATTATTACAATATTTGTTATAAAAAATAATTAATAATCTTTTGAGAAATATGAAAACTTGAAACTACGATAATACATCAATTAGTGTTTTCAAACTAATTCTCTTTACGAATCATTTTGTATTTTATATTTTGTACTTCTAGATTCGATATATATCGAATATATATTATATTGGTAATTGGGAGCAAATTAAAAATTATAATGAAAAATTGTACCCTCCTTTGATGTCATCTGTTATGTAAGAAGTGTTATATACTAAAGAAAATCGGAAGTATCGACTTAATTTAGTAATGGTCGAATGTTATTTAACATGAATTATTGTCAATCGACAATAGTAATCGCGTAATCTTGAATTGCTTAATTTTGAATTAGCGGCACGTCGATACGTGATTCTACGAGAAACACACAGATAATGCGAAGTGGTGCGGATCGGTCTCGCCGCAGCGAAGCTCCCTGATCGCCGAGTTATCATGCGTCAGGCGTGGCTGTCTCACTGTCGAGCGCGTGCGCGTAAAATGGTTGTTCCCCTACGTCTTTGTCCGTCTGGTCCTAGATTTAGCTAAGAAGGATATTACGTACACATACACTGTTCAACACAGGTTTTTTGTTTATTTTTTCTATGAAATATCTCCTTACATAATAAGTTTAAGCCAAAAGTATCCTAACACTTTTTTATGTAAAATTAAATGCTCTTTAAAATTTTTTAAGAAAAAATACCACATACCATTTAAAAGAATGGCGATAACTTTCATATGATTTTGAAAAATTGTTTATTTAAATTAATTTTATCATTATTTATCCTCCTTGAGACCGTATAATTTTTGTCTGAAACATTTTTCCGCACCTTCCATATTTTAAGATATTTGACTGTCAAAAATAATGTGGGACTGTATATATATATTTATACAGAGTGATTTATTTTAATCTTGGTCAGGCTAATATTTCAAAAAATATGGAAGATATGAGCAAATGTTTCAGATAAAAGTTGTAGAATTTGGTGGGGGACATAAAACGATGACCTTAACTTCGTTTTACAGTTAATAATTCAAGATCATTTCAAGGTCAATCTCATTTCTTAAATAAAATCAGATAATTTTTTAACACAAATCGATTTTTCTGTTTACTATATGTATAAAAGTACTAGAGCAAGTTCATCTAAATACGAATACTTTTTGAATTACTTTACTTTTTATTCTGATATTTTTTTAATACGAGAGGTATGAAATATCTCAAAAAATATTCACTTTTTAATAACATCATCTTAACACTTTTTTATATAATATGAGAGAAATTGATTGCTGATATTAATCATTGCCCATTAGTGCTCCGATGCATTTGCAAAATATCAATTTTTTAAAGACTTCTCTACGTCTACTTATAACGATCGATTCCACTTCTACACACAAAAGTATTAAAATTATGATATCGAAGAAAGAATATTTTATGAAATATTTGATATCTTGTACAAAAAAATAGTAGAATAAAAGTAAAATAACTCGAAAATATTCGTGTTTAAATGCCCTTGCCCTAGTATTTTTATACGTACAATGAACAGAAGAAACGATTTGTATTAAAAAAATTATATGATTCTATTTGAAAAATGAAGTTGATCTTGAAATGACCTTAAATTATTGACTGTACAAGAAAGGTCATCGTCTTATGTCTTCAAACCCTACAACTTTTATCTGAAACATTTTTCCGTATCTTCCATATTTTTTGAAATATCTACCTGTTAAAATTAGAATGAATCACCCTTATATATATATATATAGGATGAACCACGCAAGGTGATCAGCTTAGTTTATTCTGTTGTTAGTAGATGATCTTAAAGCTCACCTTGAACTATGTTATACTAGACAAAAAATTTTCAAGCGGTCCATTAACAGCAGAATAAACTAAGCTGATTACGTTGCGTGGTTCACACTATATATATATATATATATATAACGCACTGGAAGAAGAGGCCGGACTCTACATAAAGAAAAGTGACTTACTTCTGAAGGTCTCCTAGCAAAGATAAGCATTAATTGATTTCTAGAGGCGACGTAACGCAGCGAACGAGTATCGCGCCTCTCGCTATCAATTGATATCAATCATTGCTAGGAGATCTTCAGAAATGAGCCACTTTTCTCTATAAAGAGTTCGGCCTACCGTTTCCCATACGCTGATTAATTTTTACTGAATAATTAATTGCTCATTAACTACTGTGAATTTGATAAAATGGTGCATGATTTTTCTACTTGTAAGGAGATTATACGAAGTTGAAAACTTAGATGTAAACTAAACTTTAATAACTTATAGGAGAAAGCTCTCTAAGTACAACATAGAATATTATATATAGATGGCCAACCATTTAAAAGTTATTAATTAGAAATGATTTCAGCGTATGCATAGACCGATGTAGTATAGCCGAAGTTCAAAGCGGTGCGTGGTAAGATGTCTGATTGCTGAGATGTAAGTCCGGGTTTAATTCCTGTTGTTAGAATTTTTTTTCAAACGTTATTTTTTCTTTTTTTAGTAAAAAATTGTAATTCCTGAATTATTTTGTAAGGGAGAAAAGCAATAGAAGAACAAAATAATTTATATATAATCAAAATTTTTATTGATTTTTCATACAACGTAAAATTAATAATTTGATTGGAAAGAAAGATATAGGAGAGATCGGGTCTAGAAATCACACTGTTCGGAAATCACAAAGTTTATATCTCATTGTAATTAATAATATTCTTCTTTATAACGTAGCTTGCTTGTATCATGTTAGTCAGATATATAAAACAGCTTATAATCAAAACATCACACATATGGTATTTACAAGCATTTTTTTTTAACTGAATGCTGGAATAAATTTTTCTCGTCTTTTGTTAATGTTCTGTTGGTTTTGATATTACTAGTCGCAATTTCTCTTTAGTAGAAATATTATACCGTTCTGTGCATATCCTGAAGTATTTTTCGTTAATAATAAATTGAATGGCTGGCCATCTACACCTAATATTCTATGTTCGTATTTAGGGAATCCCTCCCTATAAACTATTAATATTAAAATTTGGCTCACATCTGAGTTTCCAACTTCATGTGGTCTCCTCGTCAGTTTAACTCGTTCTACCTGCATACGGCCGCTTCGTCAAAACTTATCGGACATCCAATTTATTATATATGAATTTACCACAAACCTTGATTATATTTCAACACCCTTCTTTCTTCGCCGAGCGAGACAATTTTCGAGGTATGTAGATACAGAAGGCCACCAGCAGGGAGCTCTCGCGGAGAACGCGCCATTGCCACGGCGCGTAACTCGCCAGGTTCCTTCCGAATGCGCCAACAGTGCGTTGTGTTGCAGCTTCGAAGAGGGCAAGTCGGACAAGGAGATCTTGGACAACCTGCTGCTGTCGACGCGTTACGACAAGCGGCTTCTGCCCCCGGTCCAAGGTACACTGAGGCCCCCACCCCACACTCGTCAAGACGACACCCTTGACCTCGTACCTAAAGACCCCGATCCAGAGCACCTCGAACATCACCGGCACCGCTACCACCACACAGCACCACACAACCACAGCTCACTGCTCACCCCTCGTCGTAAGGGTACTCTCTATAAATCGACTTGTGTTCGGAAACATGAGAGGAAAAAGGTGAATGAGAGGGATATACACATAGGAAGGCGATAAGATGCGCGATCAAGAGAATAAGGCGCGATTCGAGCGAGAGGAGGTGTATTCGAGCGAACATTTGCGTCCGTCCAAGCCGCGCGTTCGCGGATAGAATTATAGTCCAAGTCCCTTTCATCTGCCGAATCCCTCGTCAATTTTCAAGTCGGCTCGACCTTAAAGTAAAATTCGCGTGTCTTTATTCGTCCTGGAAAAAAACAAAGGCACTGATAACGGATATCCATTATCTCAGTCCATTCAGCGTTTTCCGTTATGCGAATCTCTCTCTCGTGTACTTCGTGAGAAAATTATTTTTTTTTAAGTTACTACTAAAAAGACGTTCGATATGAGATTTTCTATTTTTCGGAGTATCCGAAAAATTATGGCGCGATGCTCCGTAATTTAACATTCTCCTATCATCCGTCGCAAATCTGACTTGTGAATCTTGAGAAATTTTATCACTGCGCATCTTATTGTAAATTTTATTACAGCGCATTTATTTGGTTAATTCATTGAAAAAATAAAGACATTTTCTCGATGTACACCACGTTAATGTGGTTGGACAGAATAGCGATGGCAATTCGATCAGAGGTGGAAATATGCCAGACGGTAATATTTATAATATATTATAGGAACGCGGAATGCTCAAATTATTAACGGCTCCACGTCCGACTATCACAGACGTAGCTGGTAATAACGACTGTGTTGCAGTGGAAAAGATGCCAACACAACTAGTTATTGACATGTGCTGAGAAATGACACGTGCATTCAAATCACCATTGTCGTTACACGTTATAACCCACGAAGCCAGATTCTAGTAATCTATTTATTCATTAATCAGTTTTTAATTTCAACACTTAGAAGAGTTAACGAGATCGGCAATAAATTTCTTGTCGTTACACATAGAAAATAATTTTAGGTACTCACATATAGAACAAGATACTCGGAATAACACTTTTAAACCCAATGTTGTTAGAGAGAGAGAGAGAGAGAGAGAGAGAGAGAGAGAGAGAGTCTCTGTGTGCGTGCGTGCGTATGTGTGTGCGTGCACGCGTGCATATGCACGTTCCTTTTTTTAATTTCAGTGTTTCGCACAAACCTTTGTATCGTTCCTATTCTTCTGAAAACGAAATCATTTCAACAATTATTTCAACAATTATTGACGTTACATGCGCTTAATTTCTACGAGGATACGAAAATTTTATCGCAAAATTCACATCGGAGTAATATATCATATGAATAGACAATCAAAATTTAACGCGGTGAAAGAAAAATTGCATTCCAAATACATGAGTCAGATTGTCCTTCTCTAGGAAAAAGTTAGGTACCCAAAAAACAGAGCGCACTCGAACTGTACGAAGATTGCATTCATATTCCATCAGCTTCAAGAATTGTGCGCGATAACAGATTACCGATTTTTTCGCGTAATATCCTCGATCAGCTACCCGGTATTATATATAATTCAGAAATATAACAAAGATTCTGTTTATTTTATTGGCTGATAACGATAAAAATTTAAATAATACAATCTCAATAATTGATTGTGAAATTAATGGAAGTCGGATTTAGGAAAAAAACATAACGTGGGCAAAGATTGTTTGGTGTAAAAAAAACACACACACTGAAAGACTTACAATTTTTATTACTCTTCTAAAAACACAATTTCTCACAAACAGAATATCATATAATCATATACACACATACCTATTAAACGAATCACAATATATGGTACATTTATTAAGAGTATTACAATAGCAAAGGCTCGAATGGAAAGAAATATATGTAACTTACTTTTATTACATACACGTGCTAATTTTCTTCTACGTGAGAAGTTGCGACAAATCTCAATTTTTTCTTGCTTTATAGTGATATTTAAAAATATAAGCTATGTAGATCGAGATTCAATCATAAGCAAAATATAATATTGGGTGAGTGCAAAAGTTTATACCCGATTTATCATTAAAATTCAAGCAGTAATTTGGTATATAAAATTTTTTTTATTAATCAATGATGTAATCGGTGTCGTTTTTACAATCTTTCCCCAACGTTCTGGTAGCATAGGGATACCTCGATTATAAAACAACTTTAGTTTTGCGCTGAAGAAGGAAGAAAAATGGTTGTTAGCGGCTTCCAAAAATATCAAATTTTTCCCATTTAAATAATTTTGCAATGGTCATAATAAGTGATAATCTGATGGCACGATATCAGGAGAATACGATGGGCGTGGTATGATATTCTATTTCAGTTCCTTTAGTTTGCGTAAGGTCTGTTTTGCAGTGTGTGGTTGTAATGAAAAACGACTTCCTTACGGTTGGCCAGAATGGGACGTTTCTTCTATATCGCTATCTTTAAATTGTTTAATTGCTGACAATACTTGTCAGAATTAATCGTTTGGCCAACGGGGAATAGCTCAAAATAAATTATTCCTTTGCAATTCCACCAAACAGAAAGCCTCACCTTCTCAAGATGCAAGTTGGCTTTTGCCGTATGGATTCTGCGCGTTCATCTGCTAGTTTCCAAGTGTGTTTGCGTTGAATATTGTTGTACAAAATCCATTTTTCATCGTCGGTCACTAGTTGATTTAAGAACGACTCTTTAGTTAGTCGGCCAAGCAAAGTAACAGTTGCAAAAACTCGATTCGTTCATTTCGGTGAGTGGTGTCCGCATATTGAATTTTAAAGTGTATCCAATCTTTATTAAATGTCGAAATGCGGTCAATCTGTCAATGTTGAATCTCTCAGCAATCCTTCTTTGAAATTCGTGAATTATTTTCCACTAAATTGTGCACAATGTCATTATCTATGCCAGAGGGTCGGCGTGGCTAGTCGTCAAGATGGAAATTATCACGTCTAAATTTCACAAACTATTCCTTAACAGCTCAAATTGTTGGCCCTGATCCACGATCTTGATTAACATCTTGAATATCTTTTACGGCAGTTCCAACTGTTATGACCTTCCAATAATGTATAACATGCTGTAAATGCAACTTTTCTTCGCTTATTTTCAAAATTTTTTTCACAACGTAAATTCAATCAAAACACAAGTCTTTCGCTCAAATGACCATTGAATATTCACTTTTCCATAGATGTGCAATATGCATATATAACAATCAGTGGCGCTATCATACAACTCTCCCAATGACATCTATTGGAATGACATCTATCGGGTACGAACTTTTGCAATTACCCGATAAAAAGCGAAGAAGACAAATTTCGAATGAGAAATTTAGAGAGTCGACGGTTAAGCAGTTCTTTCCGAAGTCATACATTTTTAAATGAAATAAATGAAAGAATGAACAAAATAAGAATAAGACGTAGGCAAAGGCTATTGGGTGTTACAGATGCTGATTTCTGCTGCGGAATGAGATGGCCTGGTGACAACACCGGCTTGACAAACCGGTCATCGACCTTCTTTAACGACCCCAAGAACAAGAACAATAACCACTACACGCCGCACCAATACCTTCGCACTCACCTTCGCGGTCCGTCCTTTAGATTTTACTTCTTGTTACTACGTAATGTCATATATATAGAAGATAATACACTATTATATCGTGGTATTTTGATCAACTAGAATTGGTCTATTCAGCTTATTCAGTACCTACTCAATCTATTCGGCTTACTTCCTTCATTCGACTTTATATCTAAATTTTTCTCGAATAAAATTGCGGATAAATAAGTTATTTTATCTGTTTGAATAAATTACGAAAAATATCCGTTCCCTTAAGATACCGAAGAATGTCTCTGGAAGAAATACTAATGCGTTAGGATGTATTTCTCTATTGGTTGTGAATATATTAGGTGTACAAATAAGTTCGGTGCCTTTATTTTTAACATCTTATAATTCCGGTTCAAATTAAAATTTCTTTCCCGTACTATAATGGTTTGAAAACACCAACCTTAAGTTTTAAGAAACACTATAATAGTTGACGGTCTTGCCGACATAACCCCAAAAAACAGTCGTTATAATAATGTCCGAAAAGGAGCATCTGAGGCACTGCATTCTTTTTGCGTTCCAGTTGAATAAAAATGCTGCTCAGGCTATCGAAATGATTTGTCCCGCTTTGGGTGATTAAATTGAGTGACGCACTTGAGCAAAAAAGACCTTTTACCGATAATGGAACTAGATAGATGATTCTGCTGCACAAAAACACGCGGCTACGTACGGCGAAAACAATTCTATAAATCATCTCTAACTTGGGCACTAACTGGAAAATTCTTCCTCATGTGACTTATTCCCCAGACTTTACCCAGTCAGATTATCATCTGTTCCGGTCATTGCGATATCTGGTTGATTCCTACTTCAAATCTTTCGAGGAGGTCGAAGAAAGCGTTAATGACTTTATTGACTCAAAACAGCCATCTTTTTTTCGACAGGGGATTTGCCAGTTGCCTGAAAGATGGCAGAAGTATGTTGCAAATAATGGAGACTATTTCCAGGATTGACACGTATTAAGTGTACAACTTAATTTTCGGCCACCATATTTAATTAACTACAGCACCTAATCAAATTTAAATTTTTTCCCGCCGTATAGTCGTTTTAAAGCTCCATCCTTCAGTTTTAAAACGAGATCTAACAGTTAACGGTGCTGCTGATATAATCTCAACAAACAATAACGAAAGCGATGTCGTTCGAAAAGCAGCATCTGAGGCATTGCCTCTTTTTCGTATTCCAATTGAAGAAAAATACCGTTGAGACTAAGGAAATGATTTACTCAGCCTTGAATGAAAATGCTCTGTCTTATAGCACGTGTAAAAAGTGGTTTTAAAAATTTCGCGAAGGCAATTTTAATCTTCAAAATAAAGAACGCTCTGAATAACCAAAGAAAGGTGAAAACAAAAAATTGGAACAACTTTTGGAAAAAAATATTTGTGAAACTCAATCAGAGCTTGCAAATGTACGTGCAGTGCACAGTGACCCAATAAGCTAATTCGAAACGTCTACATAAGTTTGATAGGGTTCAAAAGGTGGATCGTTGGGTTCCGCATATGTTCAGCCTTGAAAACAAAGAGAGACGCCTCAACATGACTACGTCCTGCTATCAAGATTCAAGAAGAGAGACTTTTTGCATAAATGATGAAAAATGGGTACTCTATAACAATCCTAAAATGCGAAAATCGAGGATTTATCCGGGTGAGCAGCACTGCAAAACCATATATCCACGCAAAAAAAGTATTGCTGTGTATTTGGTGGAACCAGAAGGGTGTTATTTACCATGAGTCGCTCAAACTGGTGAAACTGTCAATTCTGAGCGTTACCAGCAGCAATGGATTAGATTGAGTGACGCATTTGATGAAAAAAACATCTTTTACCGGCGCTGAAAGAAGGAAGGTGATTTTGCTGTTCGACAATTCGCGACCGCATACGGCGAAAACAACCTTGGAAGTCATTTCCGACATGGGCTGGGAAATTCTCCCTTATGTGGCGTATTCTTTAGACCTTGCCCTTTCGGATTACCATTTTTTTCCGATCCTTGAATACAACACCTGGCTGATTCCCACTTCAAGTCTCTCGAGGAGGTCGACAAAAGCATCAACGAATTTATCAATTCGAAATCATCATCCTTCTTCCGAAGCGGATTTTGTCAGTTATCCGAAAAATTATAGAAGTGTGTATAGAAAGTAACGGAGACTATTTTGAAGATTGAAAGATTATTTGTTTTTTGTAAATAAACAACATATTTTTTTAAAAAGGCCGAGAATTAAATTGTATATCTAATAATTCGTCTTTTTGTAAATAAATGTCAAATTCGTATAAAAAAAGGCACCTTACTTGTACGCTTAATAATTTAATTTCATTAACAGTCTGAAGATTAAAAGAATTAAAAATCTCGGAGAGAAACAACTTAAGGAAATTTGTACTTTAATTTACTACTATTTTTAAATCGTTAGACTCTTCATTTGATTTAACTTGAAATGACTAAACTACCTTTATGCGTTATAATAGACGATAAGTTCTAAAACAAAAGAGTCGTCTGTTAAGAGAAAATATTTGGAACACTTTGAGAAATACCGTAATCATAGCTATATAGTATAGCTATTTGCAGATGACTATTGATCAACAGCCGATGCAGCAGTTGGTCGAGTTAAGTACTGAATGGGACGTGTGTCGATCTTCCATGCGAGGGTTTAAGGTCGGCATACATACACGCGTATCGTTCATTTAATATATATGAGAATTGATTTAATTTTATTGCGATAAACTGTATTACAATTTATTTTATCTTAGAGAAAAATAAACTAGAATTAAAAAAGTGCATTTATAAATTTACACATACACACACAAATATGTATATATATATATATATATATATATATATATATATATATATATATGTACGCAGATATATGCGCGTAGTTGATTATTTATTCAATTTCTATGATTAGTAAAAGGTTAAAAGTTAGTTTAAAATTGAGAAGATAGTCGCGCAGGAATGTTCAAGTATCAATGTGTAATTATTGCTGAATACATTATTCACATCGGCAATCGATATTATCGACCTAAACCTTCGTCGTACAATTTTAGCACTTAGCAATCTCGCACATATATCCGTACACTTATACATACATACATGCACAATAAAACAGATGATTAAGGCATTATCGATGCCTGTTCAACACTGTTGAACAACTAAGGAATGATGATGTAAATTCGATGTTTAATTGTACTATGTTTGACAGTAAGAAAAGAGAGATACAACCATGATTCGTACTACGAGCTCGTGTCTGTGGGACTGTGACTTGTGATGTGTATGTTTAGTTGTGGCAGCGGACCTTTCCTCACCTGCAACCATTACATATCGTTTCTCACTTATTACATCTCCTGACTTTACTTCGATGTGCCGATCTCGGTCAATCTTAGCACTCAGACATTACTCACAAAACTTTATTCACACATATCTTCCTTTACGTCGCTGGAATATAACCGAACGAAAGCTTCCCTTCGCTTCCGTTTCGAAGAATACAGAAGGCTCCTCCTCGGCAGCTTATACAATTCTGGACACATTTTAATCGCGCCACGAACTAAATATTATATTCAGGCAATATTAATATTTCTATGATTATTTAGACGAATAACGATGCTAAATTATTCCAATAACGCCTGGTCAAGCTCTTTAGATATTCGCGCTGTATATTTATCAGCCTGTACCGTTCCGAATTAATTTTCTATGTAGATGAATTTTTCCATAGAGAGAGTCCTGATGTCACTTGATAACGGATATTTATTTTTATCGGGAGAGGAAATCGGGTTCGATGAGTAAGCTATTATCGCGATACAACATGCCGTCCGTTTTCATCAGCCACAAGTGCGACGAGTTAGAATCGATCGTATTACGGAGATATAAAAGTTAGTCCGCCAATCGCAGGATTTATATTTCAGTCAAGGTGGCTTGACTTTCGTGCTCGATTGCATCGACTTATTAATGTCAGCTTCGCCACGTGCGATACATTTTTATCGAAGACTGGCGTCACGTTTATGGATCAGCAACACGTATCAATGGTTTTCTTGTTTTTCTTTAAAGTTCATTACATTTATTCCGTGATTAATGTGATTGTACCACGTGCGACACGCAGGCATCGTGATTGAGACGATATAAAACGGAATTGTGAATTGCTTTGAAAAATATCTTTTCGGTACATAGAAATTCGGCGTTATCGAAATTGGTTTGATGAATGGTATATAGTTGTCCTTTGCAAGGGCTAGCACTACTCGAAGGCTATAATCAAATTACCGGAATAAACTTTGAGAAGTTCATGTGTTCCACTTCCAATCCAACCCCATTTTATCTACTTTTCGCAGTAAACAGATCTATCTCAATTGCGTTTACACGCGGCGATGATCGGATCGCTGGTTGGGACTCGAGTCCTTCTTGCATATATGATAAATCGCGGAGATGAAGAACATTTGTGTGAAGATCGTACTCAGGGACAGATGTATCTGGAGACAAATCCATGGTCTCCAAGTAGAACACGCTGTCCTATAAGTAGTCCGCTCTCTTTCTCTTCCTTAGAGTATGAAATATGTAGTTTACTTTTCTACTCTGACGAATGAGATCTGTCTGTCTAGCGTTATACCGTTTGTCGTATAATAATGTAGTATCGTGACACTTTTGTTATGTAAGTTTAATAACATTGTTAGTAGTGAGTGATATATACATACATGTATTTTCTAGTAAGATACAATGTTCGCAAGTGTTTGTTTCTATAGATGATGGCGATGATTGGTAATTTAGATGGCATTGTTAATCATCTCTTTATATTACGCGAGAACAGAGCACTCTTTGCGACGTTTCCTTGAGAGCAAACGCATTTTAAATCGGCAGGAAACTTTATATACCTTTGACGAAAGAGATATGTCACCACAATAGCCACTTTAGAATAAAGTTCATAAGCCAATCCGAGTCCTAACCACGACCTCAAGCTTCTTTCCAAGTAGTAGCAGCATGTGCACAGCATGGCTCGAAGAAAGCTTTCGGCGTATTCCTTAACAGCTTATGTTGTTATAAAAAACATATATAGATATCTAATACGATATAATATATACTTATATTTCGTGGAAGATTGCACTATTCATGTTTACGGTCACATGGAAATTGCATCAGGCGATTTCTGTGTGATGCAAAAATTCTACACCGATCGATCTATGTCTGATATTAGCGGTTGTATGAATTATATTATGAGAGACGAATTTGCTCCGGACAATTTTTCTCTGTAATACGAAGAATATATTATAATCTTGTCAAATACATGTGGCAGATAAATTCAAGTCGTTTGTCAAGATAACACCTTCGTCGATGTAACACGAATTGATCGTAAAATATTTGAACGTTTACCGTAACGTACAGTCGTATCTTTTTCTACATTTATTAGAAATGTCGAAGACATCATCGTTGAAACTGTAGGAAATATATCCTATGTGTTAATTCAGAAATATAAAGAATATCGTAACTTTGCAACTTCATGATCGATCGGACGATTCGGGATTTAGTAGCTAAAGTCATATTTCCTTGCTGTTTCAGGAACCTTGACTGTGAACGTGAGTGTATTGCTGTTAAGCTTAGCTTCTCCCGACGAATCCAGCCTGGTAATATAATTATATATTTCTTCGTTTTATATCACTGAAGCAATATAATATTAAGTTGGTGCAAATGAAATGGCCGTTTTTGAATTTAAACTTTAGACTTTTATTTGACAAATTTATAATTTGCTTTATTAATCAAAATAGTCCATCTAATTCAATGCACTTCTGCCAATGTGATACAAGTGCATCAATACCGTTGTTAAAAAAGTCTAGAGAACGAGAGACAATGAATTTGTGGAATGAATCTTTTTCACGTCTTTCTTCTTGGAAAATTTTCCCATCTAAATACCCATCCAGATACTTTAATAGACGGTAATCTGTTGGTGACATGTCTGGAAAACAGAAAAGCTAAGGGAGAACTTTGAATTTCAATTCGGCTAATTTTTTTACGGTTTTTTCCGCAATATGTTGGTCTGGCATTATCGTGAAGCAACAACACACCGTGTCTATTGATCAATGCCGGCTGTTGAGCGCGTAGTTTTTGGTACATAATGTCAATTTCTTTGTAGTATTTATCAGCATTTGTAACTTCACCTTGTTCGATAAACTAATAATGCAAGATGCCCCTACTTGACCACCATACAGACACTATAATCTTCTTCGGATGAAGGTTCAGTTTTGGCATGTGTTTCGGAGGCTCGTTCGCATTTAACTATTGCGCAGAATGTCGACGGTTGTCGTAAAGCATCTACTTTTCATTGTCACTATTCTGTGCGATATACCATCATTACTCAAGAAAGCAAAGAAGCGCAGATCCCTAAACGTCTCATCTTATCCCTCTTTGCTTCATGTTCATGGTTCAACGTTAGTTCATGGGGAACCCATTTGTCCAACTTTTTCACCTTTTCCAAGGCTTTTAAATGTCGAATGACAGTTGAGTGATGGATGTTGAATTTTCCTGCAATCTCTCGAACTGTCAATCTCGGATCCGCTTCAATCATATTCTTTAAAACGGCGTCGTCAATGACGGAGGGTGTATGTCCGTGAGGTAAAGGTCGAAGTTTGTGTCTCTAAACCGAAACTTTCCGAACTAACGCCTCGTCGTCCTTTCAATGGCGGAACCTTTGCCGAAAGCAGTATTAGTTTTTCACATTGTCTCGGCCACACTATGGCCGAGTTTAAACCTGTACAAATAAATTAAACGAATTTCTTCACTTTCCATATTGACTTAAACGCGAATTTCAATCATTAATATCGTAGTAAATAAATAAAATTATGTATACACATTCATGTATGGAACATGTACTTTTCACTGGTATACATGCTATCTGCATAAAAGAAAGACGAATAAAGACGAGAAGTTTAAAATACGAAAAAAACGGCAATTTCATTTACATCAACACATGACACTTTTAAAAATTAAATGATCTAATATATAATATTAAATAGTAATCGCAAATGACGGGATTGAACATTTCGTAGAAAGATGTCGATTACAAATCCGTTAAAAAAATTTGCAAATAAAAATAAGCACGAGAAAACAAGCACAATTCTCGAATACATTCCCAGATAGCACAGAAATAAATAAAACTTCATAGAAAATTCATATTTTTTAATATGTGCAGAATTGCACAAATAAATATCTGAAGAATTTATAATACGTACAGAATTAGACAAATGAATATCTGAACAATCCTTAAAGAATTAATCACAATCAGTTCGTCATGAAATATTCCTCAGTTCATTATAACAAAAACTTCGCAATTTACAAGTAAATCTACTCAAAAGGTATAC
>NW_014554941.1:122342-154756 GCF_001313825.1 Dinoponera quadriceps | reverse complement strand
ATTGAAGGAGAATATTTGCGTCAATAATATGTGTTATAGTAACCCAAAAATCCTCTATAACTTAAATCGCTGCAAAGCATTCGAACTTTTGTCAACCTTGTTGCTGATTTGTTTGAACTGTTCATTATTCAAATAATTAAAATTAATTATTTTATAAATGTGATACTATATTTATTATATGATATCATATAACTTATCCGAATTATCTCTTATAACATATGTTACAATATTATGTTTTTTTTTTATTTTTAGCTAATTTGTTAAAATATTTTATTATTTAAACAAATAATTTTGCAAATTTGTCTTTATATTCATAATCAATGATTCAAAATACTCCTATATCTTGCATTAAATTTTGTTTTTATGTATTATTAGTGTACTTATTAATGATAGAAGGGAGAAAATTGAAAAGGCATTAACTGTCTAAAATCATTTATGGGCAAAAATGGAAAAACATAATGACATGAAATATTTTTCATAGTTCTATATTTATGTCAAATTTGGAAAAAGGAATACACTTTTGGTATATTTATTTATCAGTACTTTGAATACTCTGAGAATTTGTAAGGAATTATGAGTATTTTGTTAGTTACAATTACTTCCTGTGACTGCGTTTAAAAGATGCTTGTGTTATTTTCAGTGCTTTGTGTGTGCGTTATCATAACTGGAAATTTTTCAGAAATAAATGATATCTCGATATAAAATAAAAATAATAGTGACACTATTGACGTTTCATTGAATCGTGAAAATATGATTGAACTGGACTTTTTAAAAAATTGTTACTTAGATATATAGATAGATATTGTCATTATTATTCTTCTATGGGATTATAATTCTCTTATATATATAATTATATAGAACATAGAACTATATGTATTAATGTAAATTCTTTTCACAATCCTTTGGAAATTGAAAGAAACTTATTTCATTTGTCCACAAATATTTTTGCATGTAGCAAATGTACACGAGATACTACCTTTTGCATTCATTTTATATTACGATTATAGTATAAATATTTTTAAATGTGTTACACATTCAGCTGTGCTGTCTCACACGCTGGTATTGCTATAATACTCCGCTATATTCTTGATTGTATAGTTAACGCATGTACAGAAGAAAATCGAACCCTCAGTTTCCTAGCACTGTCGCAACTGTATGTAGTTAAACTGTGTTATTACTTTATAATCTATAAATTTGATTGTATATAATTCTTTCCTTATTCTATATGATTTTTGTGCAATTGTAGATTCCTGTCTTCTTTTATGTAGTTGAAAGCTAAATGTATTTTAATTACTTCAGTTGGAAGAGAACTGTTTTCCAGTAAACATCAACTAACACAGTAACATTATATCAATATTATAATTTCCCACTCAACGTAATTATTATACAAGGTGGTTTCAAAATCCGGAAACAGCCAATTATCTCCGATATAATTGGTTTTATAGAGAAATATTTGAGGCAAATTTTATATTATTAAAAAAAAATTATACTTGATGGCAGTATCTCTTGCCCTTGAAATAATCTTGGAATGATCTGTCAAGATTTTAAAAAACTTAAGTAGAAATCCCCACTTTTATTATAGATTTTGATAACTGACACCAACACCTTTTCAAAAGACTATGATAATATATAATTTGGATTTTAAGTTAAAAACCTAGAAGGCTTAAATGGTGACTTGCCGCCAACGTTACCTAATAGACATCGGAGGTTGTTTGGTCCGACGTTACCTATTATGTGGTCCTGAAAAGAGCCGATCGTACAATTTGGCCTATTGTATGATCTAAAAAATCTTCCCGCAATATCCATCGGATAACGCTGATGCAGCAACGTTTAATCTTTTTAGTTTCTAAACTAAAGATCTGAATGAGACATTATCATAGTGTTTTGAAAAGATCATGACATGCGTTATCAAAATCTGTAATAAAAAGTGAGAGTACTCATTTGTCTTTTAAGGTTATCTTTACTGGTTATTCTAAGGTCATTTTAAGAAGAGAGATATTACCGTTCAGTATAATTTTTAATAATGCAAGTTTTGTCTCAAAGATTTTCTCCAAAAATAATACGAATTATTTTAGGCTTTTATGCCATCCTATATATAACATATGTTGTACGTAATATAAATAGTTATATTGTTGAACGGTAAATTATAATATTGATGTAACGTTATCTTTAGAGTTGGTTTATTGGATATTTTGTATTTCTCTTTCCGTTCATAAACACTATTCCTCTTAAATTCATAAAATATACATCCGTTGATATGAAATAATTTTATATAAATACTTCAAAAAATTCTCAGGAATTCCAATCATGGAATTCCAATCATGTAATTTCCTGGATCATTCTTATAATATTCTTTTATGAATTCCTAAATAAATATAATTCAGGAAAAGAGAAAGCTTTAGGAACACTTAAAAGATTCATCGTGCTATCTGGGTTGTATATAATTTTGAAATTAAGTAAAAGCCAGTTCATATCTTGATCGTCCTTTTGCTTTCACAGAAATACGAAGTGGAATTTCTACTGCAGCAACAATGGTACGATCCACGATTGCGTTATAACAACAAAACCAGATATGAATTTTTAAATGCGATTCATCATTACGAAGATATTTGGTTACCGGATACATATTTCATAATGCATGGAGATTTCAAGGATCCTATCATCCCCGTTCACTTTGCTTTACGGATATACCGTAACGGCACCGTCAACTACCTTATGCGGTACTTGTATATTGATATATTTTATACGCAAACTAGATGAACATACAAAAATAAGAAAGTATTATCGTGAGAAACTTTAAGAAATACTTTCACCAGCCTTTATATATGAGGGTGGCTTGAAGAGTAACTTGGTATGATATCGAAGACAATAGTTCTAGTTTCATAGAGTATATTTGCTACATAGAGTATACTTTATTTTCCAACATAATCCCTTCGAAACTCAACGCACCCCCTTTAACATTTCTTTAAGTTTTCAATTCCCTTCCGGAGGTGGGTTTCTTCGAAATTCTTAAAATAGTCATTTACGATTTTTATCGTTTCTTCATTCGACTCAAATCTCTTTTTAGTCAGGAAAATTTTAAGTTTCGGAAACGAATGGAAGTTCAAAAGAAACTAAATCAAACGAATATGGTGGATGCGGGAGAATGTCAAACTTCAACTCGGCCAATTTTTGTTGGACGGCAACGCTTGAATGCGCCGGTGCAATGTCATGATGAATCAACATTTTTTTCTTGACCATTTTGGGACGTTTCCCCGCTATCGCTTCTTTTAACTTCTTCAAAAGTGTTTCGTAATATTGCCCGTAAGTAACGGTTTTCCTCTTCTCAATGTAGTCGATCAGGAGAATTCTTTTCACATCACGAAAAACTGCCATCATCTTCCCAATCGACGATCTTCATCTTTTTCGAAATCGTTTCACCTCGTTTAATCCACTGTTTGGATTGCTGTTTGATTTAGGTGTATAATGGTGAATCCAAATTTTATCACAAAACGCCGCATGAAATCTGTTAGATTCTTCTTAAACACTTCCAAATAATCGGCTGATGTTGGCATATGAACTCGTTTTTGTCCTGCAGTAAGCAAATCCATCTTGTGGAAAGTTCTTTTAAATATTTAATTCATTATGCAAAATGAAATGAATTCGCTCAGTTAAAATGCTCACGGCCTCTGCTATCTCGCGCATTTTTACTCGCCCGTCGGACAAACCATATCATGGACTTCATTGATATTTTTTGGCGTAATAGCTGTTTTCGAACTTTCAGAATATGGTGCATCTTCGATACTTATTCTGCCAAGTTTGAATTCATTTATCTAAAGTTGAACGGTTTCATATGGAGGACATAAGTCATCTAATGTAGGAAAAATCCTTTCATAGATTTCCTTCGCTGTTTTTTCTTCCAAAAAAAGAATTGAATCACACCTCGAATTCCAATTTTATCCATTTTGCACTATTGTTTGAAACGCTTATATTGAAATAACTATCAAATAAAGAATTAAAGGCGGAATGATATGAAATATCGCGGGTTATTACAAAAAAAGGAACTACACGACCATATATATAGTTATTGCTCATGACCTCTAAGAGTATCCGAACCAAGTTACTTTTCAAACCATCCTTGTATATATATGTGTGTATATACATAGATATATATTTATATTTATATATTTATATATTTATAAATTTATATAATTATATATTTCTGTATTTACATTCATATACACAGTGTATATAAAAAATGAAAGTCAATCATTCGGGAGGTGATTGGGGACCTAAAAACAGAAAAAAGTTAATATGAACATAAGTCCAGAAATGCGTTGTTTTCAAGTTATCACCCTTTTTATGTTGGTTCCAAATTGCTTCGTTTTCGAATTTTTTGTCAAAATTGAAAGCTTTTATGAGTTTTATAACATAATTGAAGTCCAATAAAAGTTGTGGGCTGCTTTAACACTACCCAGGGTGCACGTGGAGGTGCAGCCCGCTTAAGGATGCTCACCAAGGGATATTAAAATGAGCTGTATCTCCACGTGGTGCATGCTGAGTATTGCTAAAGCAATCTACAGTTTTTATTAGACCTTAATTATGTTATAAAATTCATGAAAACCATCTATCTTTTCAATTTTAACAAAAATATTCGGAAGCATAATAATTAGGAATTTCAATATAAAAATGGCGATAACAGAAAATAACGCATTTTCGGACCTATGTTCATATTAACTCTTTTCTTTGTTTTTGATTTTTCTTTGATTGGGTTTCCAATCATCTCCTAAGTGATTGACTTCCACTTTTGAAACACCCTATATATGTGTATAAGGGTAACTATTTGGATTGTGTCTAAAGTAAACAGTTATATTTCCCTTCTTCGATTTCGGTGGTTATTTAACTAATTAGGTTCCGGTCCTTGAGACCTGTCAATTTTATTTGAACCGTTGTACAAGCCGATTTACCAGTGTCAAAATGAATGCTCTAAACATCAAAGAAAGAGTTTTTCTTATCGAATGCTTTTTCAATAGAAGCGAAAATTATATTGAGACATATTGTGCATTGCGTACAAAATATAGATCTAAAAAAGTTTCAAGCAAAATTATATTCAGAAGGTATACTTCTTCTCTAGAATCGTGCCAACATAATCTAACTTACACATTATACTGGTGATCTAAGATTCTATTCATTTTTCGATATTCTTTCGTAGGATTATTAATCATTTTAGTATAAATGGCACTTTAAACGATTGTAAACAAGATTTACCTGATCCATCTCATACCATTATATCAGACGAAAAAATTGATGACATCAGAGCATATTTCGAAGAAAATCTAAATTCCTCGATTCGTAAAGCTATACGCCATAGATTTGAAGCAAAAAACTCTCCGAAAGATTATGAGAAACGTCACCGAACTGCATCCATAGAAAAGAGGATTAGTAAAGAAATTTCATTTTATGCAAGATGGCGTGACCACACATCGTATTCACGATGTGTTTAAATCGATACATAAAAAGTGTATGATAGCAGGATGATTGGGTTAGGATACCTGAAATTTATTTATAGAGGTCTCATAGTTCATGAAACAGTCTCTTTATTCACCAGACTTGAACCCTTGCGATTTTTTTCTCTGGAGATACTTCCAAGACAGTTATGCTAAACCTCAAAATACCGAAAAGTTAATAGATAGTTTTTAACTAAAATGTACTCGCAGCATTTCTACAACTATGTTAGACAATATATTTGAAGGTTTTCGAAAACAGTTATAATTCTGTGCCGATTCCGATGGACAACATTTTGAAAAGATATTCCATTAGTTTAAGGGCGCAAGTACATTTTTGCCCCTTTTTTAATAACGTAATTAAATTAATAAAATATATTTATTTTATACTTATAGAAATAAAATTTGACAAGTTTTTTCTACAAAATGACGTTTCATTAATTTTATTCGACTTTCTTATTGCGAAGTAATAACCATTTACTTTAGATACAATCCTAATGGCCATCCTGTATATATATATTCAATATGTCAGATAGTTAATATGTTTCGTTTGCCTTGTATTTATATAAGGTGGCCGAAACTTTTCCGCTAAGTGCTCGTATGAAGGTAGAACGGATTAAATTGAACAAAAAAGATGTACCATTGTGCAAAATTCGCAATAGTTAATGAAGATTTAATTAATCTGTATGAGCCAAAGTACGCACGGAAACCGGTAAATCGGACTCCGCAATCATATAAAGGAAAAATAGTTTTGACCAGCATACGATCCTGCAATACGCGCCTCGCAATACTGCACTCACTATATATGTAGTAGTAATATTCCGTGTCCTACGAAATGGGGAATTTACATTATATCGAATACGAGTTAATTCGACTAGAATCGAAAAATGTAATAGCACAACCATTCAGTAACTTCAAGGTTCATGACAACTCGATGTTGCCCTTTGTATTTTTCGGCCCTAATAGAATTAACTTGTATTCGATTAAACGTAAACTCCTATGATAACTCCGATGAGCAGAGCAACGCGGCGAGCAGCGATTGTGACATAGGACCACACGTCGGTTGAAGCCATTTTTTTTGTATATGCATACAAAGTCCGGCTTAACATTTCCCGTATGCTTATTGATAATATAGATTAATTAATTTCTCATTAACCCTAGAATATTTCCTGCGAGTCCCGATTTCATCATACTGGGTATAAAGTACCCAGCTACTTTCAACTATTAATAACTCTTCGAAAAGTGGATATTTATTATACTTAATTTAAACACTAAAATGTCAGAAACGTGTCTGTGTTATTGTATTTATGATTAAGGTTTAAAAAAATTTAATTTTAGAAAAAGCCTGAATATAAATTTCGTAATCACAAAAACGCTATATGCTTCAAGAAATAACAATTTTTCGTAAAGCTGTATTGTATAAAAGGAATGGTGACTTTTTGAAGATAAAGGATGTAACTTAAAAAAAATAAGTAACAATGATATGACGTAAAAGCACTTGTATCACATATGGATGTAACACACGCAAAACTATGCAGCATGGGGAACTATGAAGGGAAAACAGAAGTTTTTTCCCCTCCAATTCCGATTCTTCACTTACTTTTCATTATATGAAAACGGCGGCCATTTCAGCAATTCCCGCCGTTTCCATATAGTGCATTTAATAATTCAGCAGGAGTGCGGTACACCCAAATGTGGTATTCTAGGGTTAACTATTGCGAATTTTGTATAATAGTACATAACTGTTCTGTTCAGTTTAACTTGTTCTACATTCATGTGAGCGTTTGGTGGGAAAATTTCGGACATCCTATATACATAGGTTACTATACCATTTTACAGGCGTCACCTTATCCTATCCTGCCAGGGTAGACTTAATATCTTCCCCTTTGACGACCCATTGTGTTCATTCGCGATTGAGAGCAGTGAGTATCGAACTTCCAGCTTTGAAGTCATATAGCTTTTTTTATAAGCGTTTTACGAAAAACAAAATAAAAAGATAATTATATTAGCCTAAGCTTTGACAAATATGGTTTACGCGAAACCATTTTTCTATTTTTCAGTATCGTACGAACAGACAGCGATTACATATGTGTGGAAGAACGATGAGGGTACGTTGCGAAAAAGCCCAAGCCTAACGTCACTGAACGCGTATCTCATTAAGAACCAAACAATCACATGTCCGATCAAAGTGAGCTGGCGAGGTAAGTGAAACAATTGATCGCATGTTTTCGTAAAACTCCTCTTAAAAATCCTCTTACAAAGAAAACTCGTTTCGTCAAGTGATGACATATGCATCTTACTGAAATGCTATTAGATGCACTCTGCAATATGCGTTTTCATCTCTTCGTATTATTCATTTTGAATTATCAAATTTTAATTCCTCCGTGTCGTTTTGCTCTTCCCTGTCTATTAAGTAAAAGCATTTATTTTAATACATTCCTAATCCTGCAAACTTTTATCGTTTCAATCATTAAATAAAAATAAAATCGAAATTCCAATACAGAAAAAAGTTTTTTTTTATTTTAAAGTTGTACTTTTTAGTTACAATATCCTTATTAATTTTCATGATTTTATATTTTTTATAAAATAATTATTTTATTTATCAAAGTAAAGAAGCAAGAATTTTCCAATTATATTGATGTTCGTAATACAATGAACAATTAATTATTCATGAAACAATTAAACCGNTCTTGTTCAGCCACTTGATGAACGGATTGAGCTTGCAGGAGCACTCGAAGGAATTGCCGGAGAAGTCGACGGACATCTCGCGGTCGTGCCTAGCGAGATTGTCCATGGTATGTAGATCGCGTTCGAGCACCTTGGCGAACCTGTTCCGCCGCAGATCCAGGAAGCGCAGGTGGTGCAGGCACGACAGATTGAAGTGCAGCGCGCTCAGGGCGTTGTCGCCGAGATAGAGGTCCATGAGATTCGGCAGGTCGCAGAACACGTTGGCATCGCGGAACTCCGAGATCTCATTTTGCTCCAGGTGTAGTTTTATGAGACGCGTCAGGTTGCTGGGGAGATTGTCGTAACAGGAATTATTTTTAGAATATTAGACATAACATCCTAATAATATTCTAGTATTATTATTTAATATTATTGTAATATTATATTTTTTAAATATTCCATTCTATATATTATGTGTATGTATTTTTCTATTTCATTATTATTATTTTTTAATATTCTAAGAACATTTTTCCAATATGCCAAGAATATTATATGAAGTGGACATATAGCATCAATAGGACGTTCATAAAAAACAGCATATATACTATTATATAATATTAACAAATATTACATAACATTCTTAGAATATTATAAAAATATTATTTTAATATTTAATAATATTTGTATAATATTCTAATAAGTATGATATAATATTAAAGGAATATTACGCGCTTATAGGATAGTGATTTTAAGCATTCAGAGATTGGTACATTTATTGTATATCACAAATAAGTTTTCATATAAAAATATAATTCTATCAAAACGTTTGTCTTTCTTCTAGAAATAAATAAATATATGACTTTATTTTAAACAAATCATTAATAAGACAGTAATTAGACTGAAGTACCTGAGTTGTTGCATCCTTTGAATTTTTGCTCCATTTTATGGAATAGTATGATACTGGATAATTTTATGGAATAATATGATACACCGTCGTTTTTATTAGTGAGGCTTTACATTCGGATCATTAAATCCGATGGGCATTGCCAAAAAAGCGCCCTTAATTCTATTTGTCGTCTATCCATAAATGTAATTACAGAAGTGGCGAATTTGTTTTGCGATATCATCTACGTAGCATGAATTTTACTTTTTGATTTTTATTTTAGTTAATCGTTGAAACAACAATTTTGATAGGTATATTTTGACCTACCAATCTTAAATTTAATCTTAATTTCATCGTTATTATTGTTTTTGTTATCTACTTTAATCTCACTTACTCGGGAACGATTAATATCGTTGACGATTTTTATGGAGCACTTGATTTTAATGAGATATGTCTACAAGGTAAGTTTGCACGCATGGATATTACGTAGCAACGTATGCTGTACTCTATTCTGTTATGTGAAACACGTGACACGCTTAATTTCTTAATACTTTGAGCAAGATTAAAGCGTAGTTAGCGCTTTTATTTGATTATTTTTTCTTCAGCAGGAAAAGCATTTTATTGGGGTTATAATATGGCGTTTTTTCACGCATCATTTTATATTTACGCGATCGATATCATTAATAACTATGTATACTTCCTCTTATTTCGAAATAGCGCAAATATTTATACACAACCTCCAATCTATATATTATACAAGGACCCGCTACAAATGGCCATCTTTTATTTTCTAAACTAAAAAATAGATAATAAATAAATATTATATTAAATGGCTTGAAATAAACTCCATTGTGAGCATGGTGGTTGTCCATAAAAATTATTTTAATTAGAGAACAAAATATATATCTAATTTTTTTACGATAATATGAATATTTCGATGTAATGAAAGTTGTAGAGCTATTTATAACAAATACACCGATGTACGATATAACGGAATTATTTTATGAGTTCTACAAGTTTTATCAAGATTGTAAAAGTTTACGAATGGTTACTACTTTTATCTTTTTGCCCTGCCGTGTGACCAACTACCAACTCATATATATTACCGATTGAATTTTCTTGATATACTAGAACAATACAAGCACGCGTTACACACGCGCTATTTAGTTAATTACCATTACACGGAAATCTTAATTTGTATAACTGAAGTAAGATAATATATGTACAAAAAATTACATCTCCTCAATCAAAAAGATTCATTTGAATATTCAACTATATTAAAATTTGGTTAAAATAACTGTGAACAGTTGATTGAGTAAATAACGTAAATCTCTATAACAGAATATTTCCCCTTAATCTGTCCAAACAACAAAGGAAATTTAATTGCACTAATAAAATTCTTTTCCCGTTTAATACACACACAATTAATCGCCTTGTATTATATTTTGACAGAGAAATTGCGAATTGCAATACATTGTCTAACGTGCAACTCCTAATATAAAAACTATCAAAATGTCTAGGCCCGTCTATGAATGGACAATCATCGACCGATGAAACGATGTTTGATTCTTTTTCTTTAAAAAATCGATTTTTTCGATGTTTTTGAAATCGATTATTCCTTATGTCAATAGTTTTTTTGTTTCGATGTTACTAAATTTATATTACTAGAAGTCTTAGTATTTTTACCAGTTTTAAATATAAGATATACTGCAGAAATGATCCATTTACAGTTGAGTATTTTCTAAAATAGTGTCCTTAAATTTATTTGATGCATTAACATCCTTAATACTATTGATCAAAAGGATTATAAAGGAATTGGCTTTAAATTGCGCTAAAGGCTGTAAAAGCAGAAATAATAATAGTTAGAAGAATAAAACACAATTGCAATGAGAACAATTAGATTACATTCCTTGAAATTATCGACCATCCCCATCTTGGTCCCTCATATTCGTTATAACAAATATTTCATTGTACCTTATCCTTTATGCTTCATCACTATGTGCTCCGTTCGGATATTCTTACGTCCATGATATTTTCAATGTAAAATGTGTCATACTTCCTTGTATAAATAATTAGATTATTATTTGCACTTTGAGCCTGTTTCTTTTTCTGCACTGGCTGAATTAACTTATACTAGTTCTCTATTCATCTCTTTCTTGAGATTTAATGGGAAAGAGAGGAAAAGAGTACCGGTGCAAAATAATGCAGGCAGTGCAGGAACAAAAACAGATCCTGATTAGATCCAAATAAAATGATTCCAAAAAGAAACAGTCACTTTTTCATTATCAGGCGATACTTTTTTAATTGCTCACGTACAAGGGTATATTGAAAAGTTTCCGACCTGATTAAGAAAAAAATATTTTTTTTGAGCTAATGAAATTTATTTTTCAACATAGTCTCCTTTCAACTGAATACACTTGGTCCAACGTTCTTCTAAATCTTTCATTCCCTCAGCATAATAACTTTTGTCCAAACTCGAGAAATAATCATTAACGGTACTTATCACTTATCACTTCAACATCCGACGAAAATTTCTTCCCAGAGGGTAGTGGTGGACCCAAGTTTCGTCGACAGTAATAAAACGCAGTAAAAAATTTACTTCTCTTGAGATCTTTGTTATAATAACCTTGTTATGTTACCTTTGTTATAACAACCATGTTCAGAAAATTTCAATTCAATGTGATTGGGTTTAGATTTGGACTTAATGACAGATAATGCAACACATTAATATCGTTTCTTTGTAAGAAATCTGTTGTGTACCGATCAATATATGCACGAGCATTATTTTGTATCGAAATAAAGTTTTCTGCCATATCATTTCGCAAAGACAATATATATGATGATGATGGTACCATGACAATGATGATGGTACCATTACAAGTTCCGTGCGACAGAAAACAGAAATTCATACCCAAACCGTTATAGAATCACCTATATAAGCTTTTATGCTTGCCACATGACGTTGTTTATACCTTTCTCCACGTCGTTGCTAAACTCTAATACGACGATTATTTTCGTGTAAAATGAAACGCGATTCATCAGTGAATAAAATGTTTGTCCATTGTTGTGCAGCCTATTGTACGTAAGTTTGTACATATTCTAGACGAGTACGACGGTAATTTAATGTTAGTTGAACACATACGTTATTTCTGGAGCTTAAACCATGCAGTCGTCGGCGTATGGCCTGATCACGCGATTTCTTTATCTGCGTGCGACAACTTTATCATTTAATTCGCAGTAGTAACAGGATTATTGAAAACTGATTCGACAATCTGTCTGTCTAATCTCCTGCTAGTAACTTATCGACATCCCTGCCATTTCAGTCTAACAAAACTCTCAGTTTCTAAAAAGCGAGATCAAGTTCGATTAACAGCTGATTAACTTACATTCATACATCTTATAATATAGCATTTAAAATCTGCCTATAACAGGGCAACAATTGGAGCTGCCTATGCTTCTATTGTCTTCTTGACGTTTGGAAAAAAGGAAGCACTTTCAATAGATTCGATACAACTTCATCGATTTTATTTTTCTTGCTGGGGCAAGATGTATTCGCTATTCATCAATCGTGATGTATATTCGCAGCAATTCGTGACAATTTCGCGACAATTCAATGTAGATCATCTACACTGTTTGTGAAAGTTTAAAGAAAAGAAAAGTTATTCGTATCCTTTAATTTTCCATGAAATTTGTACATAACTGTAATTGAAACATTTTTGTTCGTCGTGAATAAATAGCGAATACGTAGTGTAGTTCACGTGAAATAAAGTGTCCGAAATGTGCAAATGTATTGCATTTTTGGTTTGAAAAGATTAGCTTAATGTTTCGCTACAAGAAGAAATATTATGAACAACTTCAGACTAATTTTGAGAGGCGAGATATGATTATGGCGAGATATGCGAAGAGCAATACCTCGTTATGGAATAATAAAAAAACATTCTCACTATTTAGCATAATTTCTTTTTAAACGTCTCTATGATTACTCCAAAAGAATCGATCATTTCTTTACAATTATGGCAAAGTTATATCCAATTAATGAAAATTAATAAAAATATAATTTATAATAAAAATTAATAAACAACTTATTTTTCATGTACACGAATATTTACCCAGAAGCCTCGATAAAAAAGATACCCAATATCAGTTAACGAATAAAGGAATTACGCATTATATAAGATGGAGTTCCAAATTTACGTTCTGCCAAGGCAGCAACTTTGTCAAAATAATTTTATTAAAAATAAGTGGGTTCAAAACGAACTCGTGAAGACCCGGAAGGACTCGTGAACATGTGTACAGATCACCGAACCAACACATCTGCACTCGTCAGCGATTTGTACAAGACTCGGCACGACTAGAATCTCTCTAATCAGAGTGGCGAATAGAAGAGTTGTGTCATTTTTCATCGAAATTGCGCGAGAGAGAAAGAAATGTGTGCGATCTCTGTCTATCATATAGGTTGCGTTTTTTCTGAGCGTTCACACTGTAAACTCATTCTATTATATCTTCTCTTGACATGTAATAAACAACAAAGATAGAATGACAGCACGTGAATGCCCAAAAAGAACGCAGCCGTAGCCATTTTATGTATAATTCCTACTTTTCAATTTATTTATAATTAATATTAATATTCTATTTTAATTTGAGCATTTCTTTATGAAAGTACATATTCAGAAAATAATTAAAAAAAAAACTGGCGAGAATGGATACAAAATGGCCGACCAATCAAAAGTGGTATTCGTATGTTGCTACTCTTATTAGAGGCACTCTAGGCACAACCAGTAAGCATTGCTGAAAAGAAGCTTCAACATTTCGATACATTCGAGAAATTCGATAATTTCAATACGTTCGAGATATCGATTGCCATGCCTTTTTTATAAGTGGATTTTATGCACGTAAGTTGCTTCAAAAAACACAATGGTTGTATAACGGTTGAATAATTTGTCAATATGTATATTGATGTAAATTTAGAAATCTAACAGTAAAAACCAATAATCATTGATTGCTCATTGATCACTTATATTTTCTGAACGCAGCTATTGAATACAATCAGATGAAGAATATAACAACTGCTAATGAGAAGAAGTTGGAAGTTGGTTAAACATGGCATGGACGAAAATATAAAGATAAAGATAGCAGCCGCCTATGAAACTTACAATTGCAAAACTTGCAGAACTCGTAAAATAATTCCAATCTCAATCATACATCATTATACGTGGGCGGTCCGATAAGTACTTAGCCTCACCGCCCGATAGCGCCACTATCGCAAGAGAAATTTACTATTGTGTAGTACATTCTCGTAGCCGGCTACTGTCAAAATTTCAGCCGAATCGGACTCGTAGATTTGTTTTGACCGCGTGTGGAAGCGGGCATGTCCGCGGATTTTAGAAAAATGGAAAAAGAGCAATATTGGTCGATGATTTGATTCTTGTTTTTGGAAGGGAAATCGCGCAGCGAAATCAAAGAGCGCTTGAATGCTGTGTACGGTGACTCTTCTCCTTCGATGGCGACCGTCAAAAATTGGTTTAACGAGTTTCAACGTGGTCGCACGTCGGTTTTTGATGACCCACGCCCAGGTGCCCCGAATATGGCTACCACGGAGGATACGTGACAAAAATCCACGATCTCGTATTGGCAGACCGCCGATTGAAAGTGCGCGAGATAGCTGAAACAGTCGCCACTTTTCCAAAATTTTCGTTTTTCTTTTGTAGGCTAAGTACTTATCGGACTGCCCTCGTATTTGTTATAAACAGAGCTACAACTTTTATTATATCAAAATATCCATATTATCATAAAAAATTATGCATACTTCTTTATATTTTAACTTAAATAATTTGTATAAACAACCACCATGCTCACAATAGAGTTTAGTTAAAACTATTTAATTCGATAAATATTTATTATGCATTATCTCTTTCAGTTTAGAAGATAAGAGAAAGAAGAAAGAAAAATATAAAAGAAGATGGTCACTTAAAGGGGGATATCATGTATATGGTAGATTTACATACGATATGATATTATCTATGGAATGTGTGTGCGTGCGGATTGTTGAATGCGTCGTAATAATTTTGTTTAATTTTATTATAATGAGGAAACGTGTAAATAACGGTGTAAATTAGTTTCTAAGTGATACACTCACTTGTTCTCTTTTGCCTTTTCAAGGGGTCCTATTCTTCTTCCTTAGGCGTATATATTCTTTTTTATATATTTTATAAGTTAGATCTGTCAGAGATACAAAGTTAAGTACTGCGCACAAAACGATATACGAGCACATAGTACGTGTATAGTTGTATATAGACGCACAAGAGAATCACTTGTGCATGCGACGTAGCAGTAAACGGAATATCCGTATTGTTTTCTCCCGTTTGTTGATTGACGTCATAGTATTTGTATTATATTTTGTCGAGTGTATGATATAAATGAAAATAGATCCCCTAGATTGCCTTAGAAAATGCATATTGGCAACCTTGGATCCTGTCTCGCTTTTCAACTGAACCCGCCGTGGTTTGCTTTTGGGGTGAGGCTTTCTTTCTTACGATGACTCTTCATTGGGCGTTCTTCATTGTTAAAAACGACCTTTCTTCGCCTTCTTGCGCTTGCAACTGATCAATTCACTGCGGTATTGATAACTACAACGAAGGAATCTGAAGAAACTGCAGAGCTCGTCGCGCTATTTTGCCGTGTGACCAATATAGAATTATGTTTCGCCCTAATACAAAAACATTATTCATTTAACTAATGGCTTCTGCTATAGAAATTAGGATTTACGTGTGTGTAGAGAAACGATTGACTTTGCTGGCAAGCTAATGAACTTTAGATCGCTTCTTGGTCATCCGGTTGCGGCGAGACTTTCAACTTTGAGGCGTGAAACTTTACGGCATGTCAGACCTATTGATTGTCTTGGCTACGTATTTCTCATGTACCTTTTTCATATTGGCATCTCAATATCACTAAATTAATAAAGGCTGCTTTCTGCCAAAGCAATCTATTCTCATTTTATTAAGTATTATCATATTTCTCATATTATATACTCATATCTTTTGATCGTCATAAACGTACAATTCGGTAACGAGCGCAGTAAATAAGAATGAAAAAAATATATATATATCAAATCGTTCTACTGAGAATATAAAAAAACGCGAATGTCGCTAAAAGATCGAAAAAGAAAAAAAAAACAGAAATAAATTCACTCGTCTTTGATAGTTATATTAATTAATACGTTTCGCCTTAAAGGACTTAACCATGGCGGATAGCGGATATGCTTGATCTGTTTACAACGGAGAACGTACTATTACATCGTAGTAAAAGTTTACCGGTAGACGATACGTGATCCGATAAGAGGCGGAGAATGTATATAGATATTGGCATTCGAAATTATTTCTGGTCTCTTGTATCTTCAGTTTTTGAAACTTTCACCAGTGTTCTATTTTCTATAACATTTACTTCTTCTATCATTATATTACTCAGATTGCGCTGTACGCAACATCGATCTTGACTCGTATGTAATCCATTATTCCAAATTAACTTAGCACTGTCTGGGATTGCCTTGGGCTGCGTTCCTTTTACGCGCTGCAAGAGCTTATAAATATCGTTTCCATTTCCTTTGACATTATGAGCGCAAACAGAACACATAATGACGTCATAATTCGCGCTTATAAACGCTTATTCTATCAAGGTATAGCGGCATGAAAGTGAGCGTCTAAAGAGAACGCAAAGAAATTCATATAACACTCACAGCGCATTAGCGTCCAGAAGGAACGCAGCCTTGATATATCATCCGTTGACATGTACGTTATTATTCGTCATACACGGGAAAAAGAAAAAATTATCGCAATCGTATTTAGAATGCAAGACACGAAGATAAAACGGCAACGGTTTTTAGAAAACGGCTCGTAAAATCCGTACATCAGGGGGGGGGGGGCATAAGATTGGTTGTCAATAAGGCCTAAACATTGTCGTGGATCAAGCATTATTTTCGGGTTTTACGGAGATCTATCCCTCTTTTCGAGAGGAGCAGATGGAAAAATGCGAAAGAAGAAAAACGAAAAAAGATAGGAAGGAAGATCGTGGGCTGTTCTGTTGCAGCTGATGGACAGATCATGGTCGACTACGAGGACCAGTTCGATGAGTTTGGAGACTCTAAGTGCTCGCTGTGCCAGCGCAGATTTGAGGAGCAAGGTAAATTACTTCTATCTCTTCGACGCGAGTCTAATATGTCTGATAAAGCTATTCGAAGAAGAGCAGTGAGGGAGAGAGAGACAGGACCAAGCTTACCAAACTCAAGATGCCAAGTCGCCCCAAGTAGATTACTCGATGTTGCTTCGCATATAATATTGATTTGCGGTACAAAATTGCTGTACAGTTGGTACGATAAGTCTATGATAAGTAGATGTACTGCCCACATATAAAAGTCACTAAACTAGTAGTTAGATATTGTGAACGCGCAAGCGTCGAGAGTTTACTCTTCTATGCGTGTTTAGTTGCATTACAGATCTTTGAGAAAGAAACAAACGCAGGAAAAGGAAGGGAAGATTCTCTTTATAGAGTACATACTATTATTATATTTAATTTTGCCTCTGTTGTCGTTATGATTTATATCGGTGCTTAATTATTGACAAGCTTATATCATATAGCGCTATAGAGTATGGATTCTGTTTGGGCGCGATTAGTAATGGGTCGTGAGATTAGAGTAGCCTCCAAATGATTTTTTTATCGGTGTTTAATATTATCATTACGTGCGTTGTCCAGTACAAGCTTCGCTTTGTCTTCATACGTTCATATTTTTATTTGCACAATGTTTCTACACTGAAATTTTTATCTACTTGCTCTCTTAATTAGATACTTCTAACATGAAGCGAGGACCCGCTTGAACTTAATTTCTAAGGCAAATCCAAACAAGACGGAAGCTTCAAATTAGTTTACAATGTACATAACGATGACTGTCGAATGTCATCGGCATGAACCGCTCGTGTATTATCGAACAAATGCTTGTATTTTTCCGATGTGGAAAATAAATCGATAAATATAAACGAGATGTATTGGGATTGTTCGTGAGAGAATCGTTAGTTTGATGTTCCCCCTAATGGTAGATGTTCCTTCATGCCTGCCAGTCTTTTGACAAATCCTTCTTTAAAGCCTTTCACATTAGTACTTTGCTGAGCTTGAAATGTTTTCGCGAATGTGGAGTTTGGTGACCATAAATTGAAGATTATATGCTGTTTTCTATCTCTTTCCTTTCTACGTATTCTAAAGTACACGCCTTCGAACACCTCCCCGTCACATAATTACGTAACAAAAATCCAGCATTATGTCACATCTTCAATTAAAATATTAAATGTATCTAATTCCAATAGAAATATAGAATGCTTCCGCTAATGTCTGTTTGAGCTAGTTTCTCTAGGGATGAAATATACGATAAGTACAATCATCTATTAACATCATACTTCATTGCAATTCAATGCTGTCTTATATTGCCATGAGATGAGTTGAGTTAGTGGCAACATCAAAAATATTATATAAGGTAGTTATTTCGCAAAATTTTACAAAGTATAAGACACAATATATTTTTATTAATTTATATTAAGATTATAATTATTTAAAGTTCCAATTTTTGTCATGGCATCGATCCACTGAACTCTGCAATTAACTACATTTAGAGATATTACTTACTATTTGAAAAGATAGCAATAATAAACTTATATAATTATGTTTATTAAAGAAACATATATTTACCAACATTATCTATTTCTTTCATAAATTTATTTATATTTGTAATAAATATTTTCTATAAAACCTATTGAAATCAGATTCACTCAATAAATAGGTTAAAATAATTAAATTTTCTAAATTTAGGGTAACACGTTTTAAAACTGCCTGTTAATTTTATATAATTATAACTTTAAGTAAATATAATCTTAATATTAATAAAATATATTATGTCTCATAATCCGTAAAATTTTTGCGAAATGATTACCTTATATAGTATCTTCGATATTATTGCTACTAACTCAACTCAACTTATGGTAATACAAAACAGCATTGAGTTGTCATGAAATATGACAGCAATAGATGATTGTGCCTATTGTATATTTCATTCATAGGGAAACTAATTGAAGCAAGCATTAACGAAAGCACCCATAAATACATTGTTATGTCCATACGCATACATAAACGATATTTTTCTTAAATGTACCATTTTTGCAAAACAAAAATTAATGTATAGATACATAAATAGCCAATAAGAGATAACATTCAATATTTGAGAGAATATTCGGAACATATGTCCATTGATCGATTCGAATACTATCTTCTTTCTGCTCTCTGGAAATACGAATCCCCATCTCTACCTCAACATGGAAAATGAAGTTACGTGTGCATGACTTAGGTAATTACAGCTGCTTGAAGGTGGATCTAATCTTCACGCGGGATCGCGCCTTCTATTTCACTACGGTTTTCATCCCCGGTATTATTCTGGTAACCAGCTCCTTCATCACATTCTGGCTCGAATGGAATGCCGTGCCGGCGCGAGTAATGATCGGTGAGTCCGCGCAACAAATACCACCTCATATCTCAAAAATCGACGAATTTATTTCGACCCATGTATTCTTTAACTATTCGAGATGAGTTGATCGAAGTGACTGACCTCATGTGCCGCACAGCGACGAGAAAGAAATCATTTATCGCGTGTATCGAATACAACATACTAGTGCATCATATTAATAGAAACTAGAAATTCAGTTCAAATTATATTATTTTTACCTTCATTCGCTTTCCTTTTCATTCGTCGTGCCTGTTCTTCGGCTAACTATTGGTCCGTCTATTCCATATACAAACATACACNATATATATATATATATATATATATATATATATATATATATATATATATAGCTTTTGGCATGAGAAAGAGAAAAAATAAAAAACACAACGGAGAGAAAACGTGGTTTCGTGTTTCAGGTGTAACAACGATGCTCAACTTTTTCACCACGTCGACTGGCTTCCGGGGAACGCTACCCGTCGTTTCAAATTTGACTGCCATGAACGTGTGGGACGGCGTGTGCATGTGCTTCATCTACGCGAGTCTTCTCGAATTCGTCTGCGTGAATTATGTCGGTCGCAAACGGCCGATGCACAACGTTGTCTATCGTCCGGGCGAAAACCCCGTCACCCAGGTACATTGCTGATTGATGTGTCCTCGATAATTTTGTCGACGTGACACATATACTGCACCCCGTCACAAATATTCAGCGACGTGAATTTAAATGGGGCCGTACTGCCTTTTTCGTGCAATTAATATTAATCAATACAAAGTAAAATATGTGATACAACGTAAACCGATGCAGATCGTTTTTTTTTTCTCAGAATTAACTGTAATGTTTGGAGTCGGTTTAAAACGAGTCCAGTCGCTGTCTCACGACAGGAACAAAATAATTCTTAAATGTAAAAGAACGGTACCGAATTCTCTTATTTTTACATACTTACAATTAATTATATAGCATGTACATACAGAACATCTCTAAACGTTTTCAACCGATTCTAATAACTAGAACTACTATTTCATGCTAGATAAGGGTAGTAGGCAGTATTTGCGGAAGAATGAATTAGTCGCCCAGTTCGCTGATATTGACAAGCGAGAATATTAATCGTCATTCTTAAATGTTATAAACAAACCCGGAGTTACCGCGTTGCGCGTATGAATATAAATATAATGCGACGCTCGACACTCCAGCTGATGTATCTCAGAGTTACGACTTCGCCGGGTGACGATAGACATTGCATCGCTATTAGGTGAGGATCACAATTGGATCAATGTCGCCGGTATGTAGTATTGTCAGAAGAAGACAGATCTTTCCTTCAGCAAATTGAAATGGTAGATTCCGCGAGGACTTGTATCGAATTTGATTTCTAAGACCACAGTCGCGATCATCTTTCTGGTTTCACCAGATAGGAATAACTCGCAAGAAGATTGCGACCAGAAAGTGATTTTATATCTCGAACGGAACGGATAAACGCCAGGTAAACATACGTATCCAAAATCGGAGTCTCATTCATCATATGACTGGTCTCTCATACTTGCGATCAAAGATCCTGGTGATGTGAACGCGATGAAAAGCTGTGTATTTCCGAACTTCCTGAAATCGATTGTGTTGTTGTATGATCGTAGCAACTGCGCGAATGAGTAATCGGTTATGCCGCGATACGTTTTCCGTCGAATTTTTATGTAACGGACTTTCCACGCAGTGTCTGATACTTCCTGACAGGCTATTCATTCTTTTATCGCGTTTACATCTTGCACATGTGAACTTGTTGGCGTGACCTTGCACAAACACAGTATGATTTCTTTTAATCTCTCTGCATCTCTCGAGACTTCTATATCTATATAGTTTCCTTTCGATTCGTATCTTTTCTTTTCCAGAGAGTGTGAGTATTATTTTCTATTAGATCTCGGTAGTATATATATCGATACACTGTAAAAATGCCGCGAAAAATCAGGCACGAATCGTATCACATCCTTATCAGCGGTGATCAGTCGATCCTTAAAACTATAACACACGTATTTAACAAGAATTTTGTTCATTAAATGTACTACCAATTAATGCTTCGAGTTTAATGCACGAAAGCATCTAAGAGACACGTTTTGAAAGGAAGAGAAACGACTCGTTCATATTTCAAACAGACAGATAGCCTATCACGGAGCAAGTGTGAGCACCACTGGCATAAATAGCGCGCTATTCCTTCGAAAGTACTCATTACTTTCGAAAGAGACTGCGATATGCATGTCTCCGCCATTTAATTCCTTTTTTCTTCCTCCCTGATATCTTTCATTCTCACTTTTTCTCTCGATTTCACTTTTATTGCCGATTTTTCATTCTCACATATGTTTATTCACGATTTCTTCCCACCTTCTCCCCTCTTTTTTTTCACTTCCTCTCTTATTTTTTTAATTATTACCCTAGTTTCCTAATTTTTGTATAATTTTTTTCTTTTTCCTCATTCAAAAGTCCTTTTAATAGACTGTTGCCTTCAAGCTTTTGTAAATTTTTAAGATATTCGTATGTCTCTCTCTCTCTCTCTCTCTCTCTCTCTCTCTCTCTCTCTCTCTCTCTGTGTTTTTTATTATATATAAAAAGTCAGGAAGGAAATATATAAGAAATATTAATCTTCCTGACTATGGCAAAAAGTATTCTTTGCAACACTTAACATATAATATATAAAAATATAATTACAATATAAATTTCTACAAATTGCGGAGGGATTATTTAATAGGGAATCAATTATTGCGAATATTAATTGCAGATTAAGAAGGTTGTGTTCGACATGAAAATGACGGTTACTGTACCACTTGTACGTTCCAAGTTGGGAAGAATTAATTATTCAGCATGTACGTTACGCAGCCGGAAAATTGTATCCTGTCGCTAAGATTTATTCCAAAGAAAATTCGCGGCCAACATCAGGCTTTTATTTGCCTATCGCTTTTATTATAGAAATATTAATCTTTGAATTTGTATAATATATATTTTTTTTAATTCTTTGATACCCTTATACACTTTATCAAAAAGTAAAGTATAACGAGTGTAAAGCAAGAATTGAAATATCCATAAACTGTGAAAAACTATGATAAGAATTGGACACACTCTCCCTTTGTCTCTTTCCTTTTCTCATTTTCATTTTCATTTTTCACCTTTGTCTCTCTCTCTCTTTCTCTCTCTCCCTCTCTCTCTCTGTCTGTTTCTGTTATAAACACGATTAGTAAGAATTTGGTTGGTGGATATGTTGGTGAGTAAGTCTCTTTGTTTGGTGTCTGTGATGTTGCAGCGGCTCCCAGCGGTGCTCAGCAGGATAGGAATTATATTGGCCAGCCCCTTGGTAAGAGCCCCCATTGCATTAAGGCGCGGTTACGACTTCACGCGTTTCCGGTTCTAAATTACAAAATGCCCTCTCTCAGTTTATTATTGGAATATTATTTCAGTTGATTATTAAAGCCTAGCAGAAAAATACGACAAAAGAATGTCACGATTTGAAAAAAAATCTATTGCGACACACGTATAGTTGTGCCGTCAATAGTGTCGAAGGGAAATGATTAAAAGAAAGAAAAGAAATGAAAGAAGACAGTTCACGTGCAAGGTCCTAACCGTGTCCTGAGAACATACGGACATATTATATACACGTATAGACACAGACACTTGCTCTCATTATCATTCCGGAAGTCGTACATTTTTTGTATTTCCTTTTCTATGTCCGTATTTATACTGGCGATGTGTCATGAGGAGCACGAGGATAGAAATGCAAAGATCTGGCGCGAGAAAGAGATACTTATGAAATTGCACAATATTCACTTTCGCTTTGGAGTGATGCTCACGCTCAAGAAGAACATCTTCGTTCTTGTAATAACCCTTATTTGTTTTGATTGGTACTATGCGACAGTTGCTTCGTGGAAAACACAATTAAGTTGTATATCCCATATATCAAAAACATAAACGACACTGATATTCGCGTTCGAACGTAATATCACAGAGAAATGGGTCGTTTTCTCTCTCTCTCTCTCTCTCTCTCTCTCTCTCTCTCTCTTTCTCTCTTTCTTTTTCTGTCCCTCCTTCCCTCCTTCTCTATCGCAAGCAATAACAACTGTTTAGTAAAGTTATACATTACGTGTACATAAAAAAGAACATTAAAAAGTCTACAGCTTCTCTAATAATATATGGAAAAAGTTAAGACATTTCTACGTGAAAATTTCGTTTGGTGCTTCATTAGGTGCGTGTATCCGCAACTAGATTATTTTCCTTTCCCTCGTGCTCTCTTCTCACACATTTCTATTCTAGTCTTTATTTGTTTTTTTCCCTATTGATGCATGGTTAATGCATGTTCTCTGTAATACAGAGTGCAAGTTATATGTAAATGCACAGAACGACGAAAAGAAGAGACTCATTCCTCCGACTTGTAATGTATAGATGAAAGCAGTCAAGGTTTACGAATCAATTATTTTCTCAGGCAGGTTTCGGATGGGAAAAATAAAGATATTCTTCGCCAAACATAATCTTTAATCTTGTCTAAGGAACAATTCAGGTCGATTTCAGTTATTTCAACAATGAACCTTAATTTTTCCACTTACAAAGAGTGGACACAATAAGTGCCTCACCAATTTTTACCTCCTTCCACATAATGAATTTATATAAAAAGTAAATAGATCCGTGTCTGAACGATTTGTCTAAAGCATCTTCTAAATAGTAGTTTTTAATATTTGAGATTTCAAGCGTTGCGTAATGTACATCGAGAGCCCGATAAAAAGGAAGCTAGAAAACTGCGCCTATCGACTGCGCTATGCGATGCTGCTTGCTGACTTCTTTTCTATCGAGACGTACATTACTAAACGTTTGAAAATTCAAACAGTTAAAAACTACTATTAAAATTACAATAAGGCGTAATTGGACAAAATGTTCGCATACAGGTCTATTTATTTTTTATGTAGATTTTCCACGTGTAAGATCAAAGTTAGTTAGGAACTTACTGTGTCTTCTTCTCGTAAGTAAAAATGCTGATTTCTTTTCTACCGAGGTCTTGACGTATATTACTGAACGCTTGCAGTTCAAACATTAAAAACTACTATTTAGCAGGGACATTGGATAAAACGCTCAGACACGGGACTAATTTAATTTTTGTGTAGATTCATAACATATAAAGAGGACAAAATCAATGAGGCACACATTATATCTTCTCCTTGTTAGTAAAATCTCATAAGAGCAATTACTGTGCATTTATAAAAGAAATAAGATCTCGTTAATTCATTAAGTAAATTTCCCTCCCCGTCCACTCTCGCCTTCCTCGCATATGGCCTGCGTTTTATATCGATGATGGAGAATCATTAAAATGTACGTATTACGCATGAAATGCATGGAAATGCAACGTATACATGCATGTATGCATGTTACAATTTTATTCGATGCGTGTTTAAATTTCTTGTCGATACCTTGACGAGGACATATCATCGCTTGTAATAAAAGCAACGAGATTTGTGCGATAATGAAAAAAGATACGCTTAACTATCTTTTAATCGCTTCAATAGTCCAATCTGCTTTCTACGTTTCACATTTTACAGTTTTATATACATATAACAAAGTATATTCTCCTTTCAATCATTTTTTTCGCTAATGCTATATTTTACGTTGTAATTGATTTAGAATAAATTTCTCTTTGCTTATGCCTAATTATTAGCTAGATATTTTATTAATTATTTAGTAGTATCTTGAAAATTAATCTTTTTTATTTTTTACAAGAAATCTGCAGTCCAATAATTGGTATACTTATTTGTCTTCGGTGTGAAAGCATTAATTAAAAAATATCGGTATATTTTTCGCGATTGTTTTAAATAGTTTTCACTCCATCACCAGCGACCAGGATTTTTCGCTTTTGTGAGGTAACTTTTGTGTCAAATTTCAGTTTTCTGCTTATAATCACCGAAGTGTCCTGTTGATTATGTATATACATATTTTCTACTTATTTTTTGCCATTACCAATCAGTATAATAATGTAATAACGAACATAATGAAAACATCATGGCCGCTGGCATATTGAGGGCGTGAGGACATTACAATCACCTGCAGAGAACATTTTAAAAGTAGCGAAAAGGCTTTAAAACGTTGGCAGATTGTCCAAAAAGAAAGTAGAAATAGTCATCAGATAATTATCACATGTCAAATGCTTTCTACGTCCGATATCTTTCCGCATAGCTCTCATCATGACCGATGATCACTAATTCCGATTAAAACGAATAAAGTAGAAGAGCAGGTTTTGTAAAGTCGTAACTCGTCAGGCGAAATAATTTTTTTTTCATCGGCGCAAAAGTCACGAGTGTGTAGTTATAGGAAAGTCATTCTGCTCAGAATTGTAAATCGCGCAACAATTCCACGCAAAGAACGATTAAATGTGTAACTAACTGGAAATTATCGTGTGTGTGTACGTATATATATATATATATATATATTGGGAGTACAAATTAGTTCGGTCCGTTTTTTGTGGTCAAAAATGCATTTATTTCAGAACAAAATGAATGAACAGATTAATCAAAGTATTGTCCATCGCTGGCTATTACTTTTTCCCACCTCTCAGGCAATTTTCGAATTCCATCTCGAAAAAATGTCTCGTCTTTTGAGGCGATCCAAGTTAGGAGTTAATTTTCGATTTCTGCGAAAGAAGTGAACCGGTGACCTGCCAAATCGTGCTGCATCCGTTGAAACAACCAGTAAGCAGAAGAAGCAATGTCCGGCGAATACGGCGGGTGCGGTAAAATATCCCACTTGAGCGTTTCCAAATAATTTTTTACGACTTTTGCGACATGAGGCCGAGCATTATCATGCAGAAGAATAACTTTGTCATGTTTTTGCTCGAATTCCGGCCGTTTTTCTCGTAATGCACGGCTCAAACGAATCAATTGTAGCCTATACCGATGGCCCGTAATGGAATCGCCAGGTTGTAGCAGCATATTCTTTGTCTTCGAATTTTTTTGGCTGTCCAGAGCAAGGCTTGTCTTCAACGCTGAAATTACCATTTTTGAAACGTTGAAACCATTCCCTACATGATTTATCAGTTGGAGCATTGTCACCATAAACTTCTACAAGCATTCGATGCGCTTCAGCTGCGCTTTTGTTCCAATTAAAGTAGAAAACTAAAACCTCCCGCAAATGCTGCTTAGTTAACACAAAATTTGACATATTCAACACAGTAAAAAACAGAAGTTTTGTATGAAACTCAAAGCGATATAAACTGAATATTATTGACAGATGTTTAATCTCTCTGAAACCACCGAAATCAGCTGTCACTGTGAAACATTCATAACAGCCAGAGCCATCTTTTGAAAACGGACCGAACTAATTTTTACTCCCAATATATATATCTATCTATCTATACGTACACACACATGAAGGTTATTTGATAAGTCTGGTAAAAAAGCAAATAAAACACATTTTTTAAGCAAAATCGCCTTTATTTCTCAACATAGTCTCATCCGAGGGCGATACATTTGGTCCAATGAATTTCAAATTTTTTAATACTGTCGGAAAAGTAGGCGGTTTCAAAGTCTGCAAAATACTCATTGACGACGACGATGACTGCCTCATTCGATGAGAATTTTTTTCTACCGAGCCAAATTTTGAAATTTGGAAACAGGAAGAAGTTGCACGGGGCCAAATTCGGAGAATAAAACGGTTGAGGGCTCAATTAGAAACCCAATTCGTGTAATTTTTCCATTGCAACAGTCGACTTGTGGAACGGCGGGTTATCTTAGTGGAAGGGTCCTTTTTTGCGCGCCAATCTTGGTCGTTTATTTTTCAATTCTTCTTTTAAACGGTCCAACAATGTTGCATAGTACTCTCCTGTTATTATCTTACCCTTCTGCAAATAGTCAATTAGGATAATTCCTTGGGGAATCTCAAAAAACAGTGGCCATCATCTTTCCAGTTGACAATCCGCAGGATTTTTAGCATCAATTAGTGACTGTGGACGAAATTTGGATCCACCTCTACACTCCTGAATCGAAGGAGCAGTAAAAACAATGAACAATGCCTGGTAGAAATGCACCGAAAAAGACGAAGACTGTTTTGTCGGCTAGAAAGATGATGACCGCTGTTTTTTGGGATTCCCAAGGAATCATCTTAATTGGCTATTTGCAAAAAGATAAGACAATAACAGGAGAGTACTATGCAACGTTATTGAACCGTTTCAAAGAAGAACTGAAAATAAACGGTCAAGATTGGCGCGCAAAAAAGGACCCTTCCACCAAGATAACGCGCCGTCCCACAAGTCGACTGTCACAATGGAAAAATTATATAAATTGGATTTCTTCCTGCTCTCTTCTTCCTGTTCTCATATTTGAAAATCAGACTCGATGGGAAGAAATTCCCGTCGAATGAAGAAATTATCGTCGTCGTCAATGAGTATTTTGCAAGCTTTGAAACAGCCTACTTTTCCAGCGGTATTAAAAAAATTAAAAATTCATTGGACCATATATATCGCCCTTGATGTAGACTATGTTGAGAAATAAAGACAATTTTTTTCTCAAAAATGTGTTTTACTTGCTTTTTTACAAAATTTACCAAACAACCCTCGTGTATATATATATATTAATCTCAATTCTCGTAGTATGCAAGACGGAAAAGAGTAGACCGGACATTATAAAAAGAAAAATGGTTTACTTCTGAAGATCTCCTAGCAACGATGATCATCAACTGATTTTTAAAAGCGGAGTAACGTAGTAAGCAGCGAGTGGCAAGTGATACAGCGCTGTGCGCCGAAAAGAAACACGCCTCTCGCTATCAATTGATACTCATCGTTACTAAGAGATCTTCCGAAATAAACCATTTTTCTTTATATAAAATCTGGCCTATCTCTTCCTATGCGCTCATTATTTCGAACAAAATAATTAATTCCTCACTAATTATTGCCCTCACAGCACATCAACGTTCCAGTAAGATTACGATAACCTTAAATAGTAAGCTGGTAATAGTTCACATTAATAAACCTGTCATTAGCTTCCTAATAATATGTGAATGTTTGTTTAAACTTGTTCCGTTGACATCCCAGGGATTATAACATTATGATAATATTCATATAACATGTCACTCCTTAATCCCAATAAAAAATATTTTATACAAAATTTTATAAAAAAACGTTTCCTAAATGTTGAAACTTAAAAAAGGACTCGCTATATGTTGAGACTTAAAAAAGGACTCGCTGAGATCTTCTAACATGCAAAGAGGAAAAAAATCGTTATTTCATATCTTTTCGTAGTTTTAATTCCAATCAGCGGCTAGTCATCTATCCATTTACTAACCGCATTCGTTGTTTGTCTTCAATGATCAGACAGCTAACATTGACTTCAATGGCTCTAACGATATCCTTATAACTTATTATGTTTATATAATGTATTCTTACAGTATTCACAAAATATTGTAATGTAATTTGAATATTTACTCGCAAACATTAAAAACAACACAACAAAAGTTGATATGCAACGAATTGATATGATGAAATACGAGTATTATTGTACCAAAGACGCTATGACTGTTTTTGGCTTTTTAACCAAGTGTTATTATGGTTATTACAAACAATAAATTAATTGGAAACGAATCCAAGGGAATTAAAGTTAAACATACGGGAATATTAAATTTAAAGAAACTTTTCTTTCTGCAAGTCATATGCTAGTCCAAATAAAATCCAAATTATATAAAAGTCAAGATATAAAGTTGCTAAAATATTAAAATAAGATTTCATTAATATTCCGATAATATTATAATATAAAGTTATATTATAAGGTTAATGTATACCAGTAACATTCCCATTAAAATGTATGATTGTAACCTCCCTATAATCTTATTATAATGAGGTGAGGGGATTGCATTCTCTATAAGAAAGCTGTTTTTCGTAAATATTGGATATTGTATGTCGTATCATCGAACACTGCGTGGGTCTTCCATAATATATCAACATATGCGAAAAATGCGATAATTTTTGCAATTTTAAAAGAAGCTTCTATTAATCTTTCAACAATATTTTAATATAACGTTATATATTGTAAAGTTGTTAAAATTTTGACATAAGATTCCAATAATCTTCCAACAATATTGTAATGCAAGGTTATATTGTAAGGCTAGTAGTATATGCTAGTAACCTTCTCATTAAACTATGTAAGGTTGTAATTTCCTTGTAACCTTAGTGCAATATCCGGTGTTGTGAGGGTGCGAATTTTGCAAAATGGTACGTGACTTTTCTGCTTAGTTTCTTTCGTTCTACTTGCACACTACGGGAACCGAGATTAGTTTGAGACACCCTGTATAATCATATATATTTCTACGTCTNTATATATATATATATATATATATATATATATATATATATATATATATATATATATATATATATATATATATATATATATACATATATAAACATAATTATGCCTTGACTATATATGGTATCCACAAATTGCTTTTGCTATTGAATTTACCTCCATTGAAGCTTGACACATAGCATAAGCTTGAAATGAGATATCTTTTGCAACAAGGCGGTGCGGGGATCCGTTTGAAAATTCGCCTAGTTTCGCCGCAAACGTTTTCAAGCGAGATCACGGAGAAAGACGAGTCGAGAAGTAATTGTTACAATGTTATTTCGGATCATATTTCGGAACTTTCAAGGTGTCTCGTTTTAAAATTGATCTTATATTATCACATTGGTCGCATACATTTAAATAGACACCGTAGCTTCTGTGCTTCTCTTATCATCTTTCTCCTCCCATAAAAATCTGAGAATTGCAATTTCACGAAAATTACGAAGAGATTATCTAGATGGCGACGATTCACGATATATTTTGTGAGGGGATCTGTATTCGAGGAACTATCGTATCAAATACGAACTGTTTAAAAGTATACAGTTATTTTATTAACGGGAATAATGTTCGCAACGGACCGATCTTAAAAGAAACTAATCGACATCAAAGACTCTGGTACTTTGAATAACATTGTGTTCATCCAGTTGGAAAATATCGTCGGTAATCCGAATCACTTCGCAATTAAATCTCCAAACGATAAAAGTGGTGGCAACTTTTTGAGCAAATAATTCAGGAGTGTGTGTCGCGATACGGAAAACTATTTTCCACTATGAACAAGTCGATCGAATCGTCCAACGAACATAACATGAGAACATCATGAATAGATGTTTATACGGCATGTAATTCGTAAGTTATACGCAGAGGCACGAAAGTATTGATTGATATACGTACATACTAGCGATGTCAAATACTAATGAAAAGCAACGATTCACTCTTCGATCATTTCATAACGGGCGAAGACGATCCGTTTGATTCTCGATATTTCATTTATATGTTCCTCCTCAATTCATGCGATCGTGACGACAAAGTATGTTATATGTGATCCTTGTCACATTGGGGAGAGGGACAAAATATAATGGTATCCGTTTCACGTATCAAAGACGGATGTACATGTTGTATTTTTGTATTTAAACAGAGAAGACAGCTCGTTATTTTCATCAGCTTCTCGTTGTCTCTCTCTCTCTCTCTCTCCCTCTCTCTCTCTTTCTCTCTCTCTCCCAATATATGATCGAGAGCTTTCAACATTGTTTCGAAACGGTAACAATTGTCCACAAAACACTTCTTGAATGAGCTGAATGAGCACAAAAATAGCGGATGTTCCCTGTCCGTTTAAGCGCAACAACATGCGTACTTTATCTGTCTCCGATGCGTATCTGCGTCAATCTTTTTCGAAAGTGTCACACGCTTTTACGCGCAAGCTTGATTGCCTCTTTAGTCTCCAAGCCTTTAGTACGCTTACGTTATTACGCTTGTAAGAAATCGCGCCACGATCATTCAGTCATCATCATGTATTCTTCCGAAAAATCGATTATTACGTTATCGGGTTGGTATAAATGAATTGTTGCGTATCAATGATATCGTAACGATTCTCATATTTATCAATCGCTTGGTAAGCAAAAGTTCAAGGAATCGATCGGTTACACGCGGGGAATGTGAAAAATCGAGGGTCATCCAAATTTGTTTAAATTCGAGAGAAGTACGAAATCCCGTGTTCGAAGGAAGACGTAGAAAAAAAAACGCGAGTTGGAAGGGTGGATCGTTGTTCAAATAACGCGTTGTTATTAAGAATATAAGTTTCTTCTACGGAGACCCTGTCGGCAGGGTAAAAAGAAGCGGGAGGGAGCTACCACTGGTGGTGCTACTGGACCGAACGAGATTGTCACCTGCACTAATTGCGGACCTAATCCCTGCACGCATACCGCAACAAACGGTTGCACCGCTGAGGTAAGTAGGCTCGTTACATCTTATAATAATGATTACTAACCATTTAAATGAGACCTTATGATATATTATTCTCTTGGGAAATATAAAAAGACAATTAGAATTCGAGTAGGATCAACGAGAAAAAGTAAGATACATATTTTTTGTGTAACTTTTTCCATAGAATCGATTGGCGTAATCAGTTCTACCAGCCAATATTTAATGATTTGTTTATAACAATTTATTGCAACACTTATTTTTACACGATATTTTTTATGTCCAATATGGTTTTTCATATTCCGGTCTTATTTGCAATTGTTGGTTTTTTGTTAACCTTACTGATCTAGCCATGGGCTTTAATGAGTTAATTTAAAATTAAATAATTAGTCTAAAATATATGCGTATGTGTCTTTGGTTAATCTTAAATATAAATATAATATATATATAGTATAAAGTTTAGTATCTACGAAAAAAATTTAGTTCTCATACAACTGAGTAGAGACCAGAGAATGAAAACTCTGTAACAAGAAATAATATCTATGTTACTGTGACTGAGAGGAATCATGTAAACATTCAGCTGCATTGAAAT